>NW_027464683.1:680000-710000 GCF_043290135.1 Rhipicephalus microplus
TGAAACCGTCGTAATGTTGTAGAAAGCAATGTAAAGTAGCGAGTAAAACGTTTTCTAACGATAGAAGTGCGAAGGTCATGTTAGGTTGAGTTATGTTAGTTTAAGCTAGGTAGCGTCGTGAAACTACCAAAAACAACGTCATCTAACGAGATAGTGTTGTTTTATTGCGAGTACGAAACTGCGATAGGTGAAATGTTGTGAAAGCACACAAAACGGCATGAACAAGCCAAATACTGCGTGTTGTACCGTTACAAGTGCGAAAGTGCTATGTTGTGACATTCTCGGTAAAGCGCATGCAAGTATCGTGAAACCTTAAAGAACGATGTCATTTAGCGAGATACAGCGTTCTGTACTGCAATAAGTTGGTGAAAAACTGTGAGGTTATGCAAATATCCTAATTGTGAACGAAACAGTGTAATAGAGCGTTTTTTAATACAAGTGCGAATGTTAGGTTAGGTTAAGATATGAACCGTCGTAAAACCGCATTAAACAATGTCACTTATCGAGATGCAGTGTTTTTCACCATTACTAGTTGGGAACTGCGATATCTAATGTGAAAGCACTTGCAAACGTCGTTAGGTTAGGTTAGGTTAGGTTACGTTAGGTTAGGTTTGGTTAGGTTAGGTTAGGTTAGGTTATGTTAGGTTAGGTTGGGTTAGGTTAGGTTAGGTTACGTTAGGTTAAGGTATGAACCGTCGTAAAACCGCAATTAACAATGTCACTTAGTGAGATGCAGTGTTTTTCACCTTTACAAGTTGGGAACTGCGATATCTAATGTGAAAGCGCTTGAAACCGTCGTAATGTTGTAGAAAGCAATGTAAAGTAGCGAGTAAAACGTTTTCTAACGATAGAAGTGCGAAGGTTATGTTAGGTTGAGTTATGTTAGTTTAAGCTAGGTAGCGTCGTGAAACCACCAAAAACGACGTCATCTAACGAGATAGTGTTGTTTTATTGCGAGTACGAAACTGCGATAGGTAAAATGTTGTGAAAGCACACAAAACGGCATGAACAAGCCAAATACTGCGTGTTGTACCGTTACAAGTGCGAAAGTGCTATGTTGTGACATTCTCGGTAAAGCGCATGCAAGTATCGTGAAACCTTAAAAAACGATGTCATTTAGCGAGATACAGCGTTCTGTACTGTAATAAGTTGGTGAGAAACTGTGAGGTCAAGCAAATATCGTAATTGTGAACGAAACAGTGTAATTGAGCGTCTTTAGATACAAGTGCGAATGTTAGGTTAGGTTGACATATCAACCGTCGTAAAACCGCATTAAACAATGTCACTTAGTGAGATGTAGTGTTTTTCAACATTACAAGTCGGGAACTACGATATCTAATGTGAAAGCGCATGAAACCGTCGTAATCTTGTAGAAAACATTGTAAAGTGGCGAGTAAAACGTTTTCTAACGATAGAAGTGCGAAGGTTAGGTTAGGTTAGGTTAGTTTAAGCTCGGTAGCGTCGTGAAACTACCAAAAACGACGTCATCTAACGAGATAGTGTTGTTTTATAGCGAGTATTAAACTGCGATAGGTGAAATGTTGTGAAAGCACACAAAACGGCATGAACAAGCCAAATACTGCGTGTTCTACCGTTACAAGTGCGAAACTGCTATATTGTGATATTCTCGTTAAATCGCATGCAAGCATCGTGAAACCTTAAAGAACAATGTCATTTAGCGAGATACAGCGTTCAGTACTGCAATAAGTTGGTGAAAAACTGTGAGGTTATGCAAATATCGTAATTGTGAACAAAACAGTGTAATAGAGCGTTTTTAGATACAAGTGCGATTGTTAGGTTAGGTTAAGATATGAACCGTCGTAAAACCGCATTAAACAATGTCAATTACTGAGATGCAGTGTTTTTCACCATTAAAAGTGGGGAACTGCGATATTTAATGTGAAAGCGCTTGCAACCGTCGTTAGGTTAGGTTAGGTTAGGTTAGGTTAGGTTTGATTAGGTTAGGTTAGGTTAGGTTAGGTTAGATTAGGTTAGGTTGGGTTGAGTTGGGTTAGGTTAGGTTAGGTTAGGTTAGGTTGGGTTAGGTTAGGTTAGGTTAGGTTACGTTAGGTTAGGTTACGTTAGGTTAGGTTAGGTTAGGTTAGGTTACGTTAGGTTAGGTTAGGTTAGGTAAGGATAATTTGGTTAGGTTAGGTAAGGTTAGGTTAGGTTAGGTTAGGTTGGGTTGGGTGTTGTTGGGTTGGGTTGGGTTGGGTTAGGTTGGGTTAGGTTAGGTTAGGTTACGTTAGGTTAGGTTAGGTTACGTTAGGTTATGTTAGGTTAGGTTAGGTTACGTTAGGTTAGGTTAGGTCAGGTAAGGTTAGGTTACGTTAGAATAGGTTAGGTTAGGTTACGTTAGGTTAGGTTAAGTTAGGTTAGGTTAGGTTTGGTTAGGTTAGGTTAGGTTAGCTTAGGTTAGGTTAGGTTGGGTTGGGTTGGGTTAGGTTGGGTTAGGTTAGGTTGGGTTAGGTTCGTTTAGGTTAGGTTAGGTTAGGTTAGGTTAAGTTGGGTTGGGTTAGGTTAGGTTAGGTTAGGTAAGGTTAGGTTATAGCACCGAAAGGCGGGCGAGTTGGAACTTATCCATAGTGGGCAGCGCACAAAAGGAAAACCTTCCTTTTGTGCGCTGCCCACTATGGAAGGTTAGGTTAGGTTAGGTTAGGTTAGGTTAAGGTATGAACCGTCGTAAAACCGCATTAAACAATGTCACTTAGTGAGATGCAGTGTTTTTCACCTTTACAAGTTTGGAACTGTGATATCTAATGTGAAAGCGCTTGAAACCGTCGTAATGTTGTAGAAAGCAATGTAAAGTAGCGAGTAAAACGTTTTCTAACGATAGAAGTGCGAAGGTCATGTTAGGTTGAGTTATGTTAGTTTAAGCTAGGTAGCGTCGTGAAACTACCAAAAACAACGTCATCTAACGAGATAGTGTTGTTTTATTGCGAGTACGAAACTGCGATAGGTGAAATGTTGTGAAAGCACACAAAACGGCATGAACAAGCCAAATACTGCGTGTTGTACCGTTACAAGTGCGAAACTGCTATGTTGTGATATTCTCGTTAAAGCGCATGCAAGCATCGTGAAACCTTAAAGAACGATGTCATTTAGCGAGATACAGCGTTCTGTACTGCAATAAGTTGGTGAAAAACTGTGAGGTTATGCAAATATCCTAATTGTGAACGAAACAGTGTAATAGAGCGTTTTTTAATACAAGTGCGAATGTTAGGTTAGGTTAAGATATGAACCGTCGTAAAACCGCATTAAACAATGTCACTTAGTGAGATGCAGTGTTTTTCACCATTACAAGTTGGGAACTGCGATATCTAATGTGAAAGCACTTGCAAACGTCGTTAGGTTAGGTTAGGTTAGGTTAGGTTACGTTAGGTTAGGTTTGGTTAGGTTAGGTTAGGTTAGGTTATGTTAGGTTAGGTTGGGTTAGGTTAGGTTAGGTTACGTTAGGTTAAGGTATGAACCGTCGTAAAACCGCAATAAACAATGTCACTTAGTGAGATGCAGTGTTTTTCACCTTTACAAGTTGGGAACAGCGATATCTAATGTGAAAGCGCTTGAAACCGTCGTAATGTTGTAGAAAGCAATGTAAAGTAGCGAGTAAAACGTTTTCTAACGATAGAAGTGCGAAGGTTATGTTAGGTTGAGTTATGTTAGTTTAAGCTAGGTAGCGTCGTGAAACCACCAAAAACGACGTCATCTAACGAGATAGTGTTGTTTTATTGCGAGTACGAAACTGCGATAGGTAAAATGTTGTGAAAGCACACAAAACGGCATGAACAAGCCAAATACTGCGTGTTGTACCGTTACAAGTGCGAAAGTGCTATGTTGTGACATTCTCGGTAAAGCGCATGCAAGTATCGTGAAACCTTAAAGAACGATGTCATTTAGCGAGATACAGCGTTCTGTACTGTAATAAGTTGGTGAGAAACTGTGAGGTCAAGCAAATATCGTAATTGTGAACGAAACAGTGTAATTGAGCATCTTTAGATACAAGTGCGAATGTTAGGTTAGGTTGACATATCAACCGTCGTAAAACCGCATTAAACAATGTCACTTAGTGAGATGTAGTGTTTTCAACATTACAAGTCGGGAACTACGATATCTAATGTGAAAGCGCATGAAACCGTCGTAATCTTGTAGAAAACATTGTAAAGTGGCGAGTAAAACGTTTTCTAACGATAGAAGTGCGAAGGTTAGGTTAGGTTAGGTTAGTTTAAGCTAGGTAGCGTCGTGAAACTACCAAAAACGACGTCATCTAACGAGATAGTGTTGTTTTATAGCGAGTATTAAACTGCGATAGGTGAAATGTTGTGAAAGCACACAAAACGGCATGAACAAGCCAAATACTGCGTGTTCTACCATTACAAGTGCGAAACTGCTATATTGTGATATTCTCGTTAAATCGCATGCAAGCATCGTGAAACCTTAAAGAACAATGTCATTTAGCGAGATACAGCGTTCTGTACTGCAATAAGTTGGTGAAAAACTGTGAGGTTATGCAAATATCGTAATTGTGAACAAAACAGTGTAATAGAGCGTTTTTAGATACAAGTGCGAATGTTAGGTTAGGTTAAGATATGAACCGTCGTAAAACCGCATTAAACAATGTCAATTACTGAGATGCAGTGTTTTTCACCATTAAAAGTGGGGAACTGCGATATTTAATGTGAAAGCGCTTGCAACCGTCGTTAGGTTAGGTTAGGTTAGGTTAGGTTAGGTTAGGTTTGGTTAGGTTAGGTTAGGTTAGGTTAGGTTAGGTTAGATTAGGTTAGGTTGGGTTGAGTTGGGTTAGGTTAGGTTAGGTTAGGTTAGGTTGGGTTAGGTTAGGTTAGGTTAGGTTAGGTTACGTTAGGTTAGCTTACGTTAGGTTAGGTTAGGTTAGGTTACGTTACGTTAGGTTAGGTTAGGTTAGGTAAGGATAATTTGGTTAGGTTAGGTAAGGTTAGGTTAGGTTGGGTTGGGTGTTGTTGGGTTGGGTTGGGTTGGGTTAGGTTGGGTTAGGTTAGGTTAGGTTACGTTAGGTTAGGTTAGGTTAGGTTACGTTAGGTTATGTTAGGTTAGGTTAGGTTACGTTAGGTTAGGTTAGGTCAGGTAAGGTTAGGTTACGTTAGAATAGGTTAGGTTAGGTTACGTTAGGTTAGGTTAAGTTAGGTTAGGTTTGGTTAGGTTAGGTTAGGTTAGGTTAGCTTAGGTTAGGTTGGGTTGGGTTGGGTTAGGTTGGGTTAGGTTAGGTTAGGTTGGGTTAGGTTAGTTTAGGTTAGGTTAGGTTAGGTTAAGTTGGGTTGGGTTAGGTTAGGTTAGGTTAGGTAAGGTTAGGTTAGGTTAGGTTAGGTTAAGGTATGAACCGTCGTAAAACCGCATTAAACAATGTCACTTAGTGAGATGCAGTGTTTTTCACCTTTACAAGTTGGGAACTGTGATATCTAATGTGAAAGCGCTTGAAACCATCGTAATGTTGTAGAAAGCAATGTAAAGTAGCGAGTAAAACGTTTTCTAACGATAGAAGTGCGAAGGTCATGTTAGGTTGAGTTATGTTAGTTTAAGCTAGGTAGCGTCGTGAAACCACCAAAAACGACGTCATCTAACGAGATAGTGTTGTTTTATTGCGAGTACGAAACTGCGATAGGTGAAATGTTGTGAAAGCACACAAAACGGCATGAACAAGCCAAATACTGCGTGTTGTACCGTTACAAGTGCGAAAGTGCTATGTTGTGACATTCTCGGTAAAGCGCATGCAAGTATCGTGAAACCTTAAAGAACGATGTCATTTAGCGAGATACAGCGTTCTGTACTGTAATAAGTTGGTGAGAAACTGTGAGGTCAAGCAAATATCGTAATTGTGAACGAAACAGTGTAATTGAGCGTCTTTAGATACAAGTGCGAATGTTAGGTTAGGTTGACATATCAACCGTCGTAAAACCGCATTAAACAATGTCACTTAGTGAGATGTAGTGTTTTTCAACATTACAAGTCGGGAACTACGATATCTAATGTGAAAGCGCATGAAACCGTCGTAATCTTGTAGAAAACATTGTAAAGTGGCGAGTAAAACGTTTTCTAACGATAGAAGTGCGAAGGTTAGGTTAGGTTAGGTTAGTTTAAGCTAGGTAGCGTCGTGAAACTGCCAAAAACGACGTCATCTAACGAGATAGTGTTGTTTTATAGCGAGTATTAAACTGCGATAGGTGAAATGTTGTGAAAGCACACAAAACGGCATGAACAAGCCAAATACTGCGTGTTCTACCGTTACAAGTGCGAAACTGCTATATTGTGATATTCTCGTTAAATCGCATGCAAGCATCGTGAAACCTTAAAGAACAATGTCATTTAGCGAGATACAGCGTTCTGTACTGCAATAAGTTGGTGAAAAACTGTGAGGTTATGCAAATATCGTAATTGTGAACAAAACAGTGTAGTAGAGCGTTTTTAGATACAAGTGCGAATGTTAGGTTAGGTTAAGATATAAACCGTCGTAAAACCGCATTAAACAATGTCAATTACTGAGATGCAGTTGTTTTCACCATTAAAATTGGGGAACTGCGATATTTAATGTGAAAGCGCTTGCAACCGTCGTTAGGTTAGGTTAGGTTAGATTAGGTTAGGTTAGGTTAGGTTTGGTTAGGTTAGGTTAGGTTAGGTTAGGTTAGGTTAGATTAGGTTAGGTTGGGTTGAGTTGGGTTAGGTTAGGTTAGGTTAGGTTAGGTTGGGTTAGGTTAGGTTAGGTTAGGTTAGGTTACGTTAGGTTAGGTTACGTTAGGTTAGGTTAGGTTAGGTTACGTTAGGTTAGGTTAGGTTAGGTAAGGATAATTTGGTTAGGTTAGGTTGGGTTGGGTGTTGTTGGGTTGGGTTGGGTTGGGTTAGGTTGGGTTAGGTTAGGTTAGGTTACGTTAGGTTAGGTTAGGTTAGGTTACGTTAGGTTATGTTAGGTTAGGTTAGGTTACGTTAGGTTAGGTTAGGTCAGGTAAGGTTAGGTTACGTTAGAATAGGTTAGGTTAGGTTACGTTAGGTTAGGTTAAGTTAGGTTAGGTTAGGTTTGGTTAGGTTAGGTTAGGTTAGCTTAGGTTAGGTTAGGTTTGGATGGGTTGGGTTAGGTTGGGTTAGGTTAGGTTAGGTTAGGTTAGGTTGGGTTAGGTTAGTTTAGGTTAGGTGAGGTTAGGTTAAGTTGGGTTGGGTTAGGTTAGGTTAGGTTAGGTAAGGTTAGGTTAGGTTAGGTTAGGTTAGGTTAGGTTAAGGTATGAACCGTCGTAAAACCGCATTAAACAATGTCACTTAGTGAGATGCAGTGTTTTCACCATTACAAGTCGGGAACTGCGATATCTAATGTGAAAGCGCTTGCAAACGTCGTTAGGTTAGGTTAGGTTAGGTTAGGTTAGGTTAGGTTTGGTTAGGTTAGGGTATGTTAGGTAAGGTTTGGTTAGGTTAGGTTAGGTTAGGTTGGGTTAGGTAAGGTTAGGTTAGGTTAAGATATGAACCGCGCTAAAACCGCATTAAACAATGTCACTTAGTGAGATGCTGTGTTTTCCACCATTACAAGTCGGGAACTGCGATATCTAATGTGAAAGCGCATGAAACCGTCGTAATCTTGTAGAAAACATTGTAAAGTAGCGAATAAAACGTTTTCTAACAATAGAAGTGCGAAGGTTCGGTTAGTTTGAGCTAGGTAGCGTCGTGAAACCACCAAAAACGATGTCATCTAACGAGATAGTGTTGTTTTATTGCGAGTACGAAACTGCGATAGGTGAAATATTGGGAAAGCACACAAAATGGCATGAACTAGCCAGATACTGCGTCTTGTGCCGTTACAAGTGCGAAACTGCTTTATTGTGATATTCTCGTTAAAGCGCATGCAAGTATCGTGAAACCTTAAAGAACGATGTCATCTAGCGAGATACAGCGTTCTGTACTGTAATAAGTTGGTGAGAAACTGTGAGGTCAAGCAAATATCGTAATTGTGAACGAAACAGTGTAATTGAGCGTATTTAGATACAAGTGCGAATGTTAGGTTAGGTTGAGATATCAACTGTCGTAAAACCGCATTAAACAATGTCACTTAGTGAGATGTAGTGTTTTTCAACATTACAAGTCGGGAACTACGATATCTAATGTGAAAGCGCATGAAACCGTCGTAATCGTGTAGAAAACATTGTAAAATTGCGAGTAAAACGTTTTCTAACGATAGAAGTGCGAAGGTTAGGTTAGGTTAGGTTAGTTTAAGCTAGGTAGCGTCGTGAAACTACCAAAAACGACGTCATCTAACGAGATAGTGTTGTTTTATTGCGAGTATTAAACTGCGATAGGTGAAATGTTGTGAATGCACACAAAACGGCATGAACAAGCCAAATACTGCGTGTTCTACCGTTACAAGTGCGAAACTGCTATATTGTAATATTCTCGTTAAAGCGCATGCAAGCATCGTGAAACCTTAAAGAACAATGTCATTTAGCGAGATACAGCGTTCTGTACTGCAATAAGTTGGTGAAAAACTGTGAGGTTATGCAAATATCGTAATTGTGAATGAAACAGTGTAATAGAGCGTTTTTTATTACAAGTGCGAATGTTAGGTTCAGATATGAACCGTCGTAAAACCGCATTAATCAATGTCACTTAGTGAGATGCAGTGTTTTTCACCATTACAAGTCGGGAACGGCGATATCTATTGTGAAAGCGCTTGCAAACGTCGTTAGGTTAGGTTAGGTTAGGTTAGGTTAGGTTAGGTTACGTTAGGTTAGGTTAGGTTAGGTTTGGTTAGGTTAGGTTAGGTTAGGTTAGGTTAGGTTACGTTAGGTTAAGGTATGAACCGTCGTAAAACCGCAATAAACAATGTCACTTAGTGAGATGCAGTGTTTTTCACCTTTACAAGTTGGGAACTGCGATATCTAATGTGAAAGCGCTTGAAACCGTCGTAATGTTGTAGAAAGCAATGTAAAGTAGCGAGTAAAACGTTTTCTAACGATAGAAGTGCGAAGGTTATGTTAGGTTGAGTTATGTTAGTTTAAGCTAGGTAGCGTCGTGAAACCACCAAAAACGACGTCATCTAACGAGATAGTGTTGTTTTATTGCGAGTACGAAACTGCGATAGGTAAAATGTTGTGAAAGCACACAAAACGGCATGAACAAGCCAAATACTGCGTGTTGTACCGTTACAAGTGCGAAACTGCTATGTTGTGACATTCTCGGTAAAGCGCATGCAAGTATCGTGAAACCTTAAAGAACGATGTCATTTAGCGAGATACAGCGTTCTGTACTGTAATAGGTTGGTGAGAAACTGTGAGGTCAAGCAAATATCGTAATTGTGAACGAAACAGTGTAATTGAGCGTCTTTAGATACAAGTGCGAATGTTAGGTTAGGTTGACATATACCCGTCGTAAAACCGCATTAAACAATGTCACTTAGTGAGATGTAGTGTTTTTCAACATTACAAGTCGGGAACTACGATATCTAATGTGAAAGCGCATGAAACCGTCGTAATCTTGTAGAAAACATTGTAAAGTGGCGAGTAAAACGTTTTCTAACGATAGAAGTGCGAAGGTTAGGTTAGGTTAGGTTAGTTTAGGCTAGGTAGCGTCGTGAAACTACCAAAAACGACGTCATCTAACGAGATAGTGTTGTTTTATAGCGAGTATTAAACTGCGATAGGTGAAATGTTGTGAAAGCACACAAAACGGCATGAACAAGCCAAATACTGCGTGTTCTACCGTTACAAGTGCGAAACTGCTATATTGTGATATTCTCGTTAAAGCGCATGCAAGCATCGTGAAACCTTAAAGAACGATGTCATTTAGCGAGATACAGCGTTCTGTACTGCAATAAGTTGGTGAAAAACTGTGAGGTTATGCAAATATCGTAATTGTGAACGAAACAATGTAATAGAGCGTTTTTCAATACAAGTACGAATGTTAGGTTAGGTTAAGATATGAACCGTCGTAAAACCGCATTAAACAATGTCACTTAGTGAGATGCAGTGTTTTTCACCATTACAAGTCGGGAACTACGATATCTAATGTGAAAGCGCATGAAACCGTAGTAATCTTGTAGAAAACATTGTAAAGTGGCGAGTAAAACGTTTTCTAACGATAGAAGTGCGAAGGTTAGGTTAGGTTAGGTTAGTTTAAGCTAGGTAGCGTCGTGAAACTACCAAAAACGACGTCATCTAACGAGATAGTGTTGTTTTATAGCGAGTATTAAACTGCGATAGGTGAAATGTTGTGAAAGCACACAAAACGGCATGAACAAGCCAAATACTGCGTGTTCTACCGTTACAAGTGCGAAACTGCTATATTGTGATATTCTCGTTAAATCGCATGCAAGCATCGTGAAACCTTAAAGAACAATGTCATTTAGCGAGATACAGCGTTCTGTACTGCAATAAGTTGGTGAAAAACTGTGAGGTTATGCAAATATCGTAATTGTGAACAAAACAGTGTAATAGAGCGTTTTTAGATACAAGTGCGAATGTTAGGTTAGGTTAAGATATGAACCGTCGTAAAACCGCATTAAACAATGTCAATTACTGAGATGCAGTGTTTTTCACCATTAAAAGTGGGGAACTGCGATATTTAATGTGAAAGCGCTTGCAACCGTCGTTAGGTTAGGTTAGGTTAGGTTAGGTTAGGTTAGGTTAGGTTTGGTTAGGTTAGGTTAGGTTAGGTTAGATTAGGTTAGGTTGGGTTGAGTTGGGTTAGGTTAGGTTATGTTAGGTTAGGTTGGGTTAGGTTAGGTTAGGTTAGGTTAGGTTACGTTAGGTTAGGTTAGGTTAGGTTACGTTACGTTAGGTTAGGTTAGGTTAGGTACGGATAATTTGGTTAGGTTAGGTAAGGTTAGGTTAGGTTAGGTTAGGTTGGGTTGGGTGTTGTTGGGTTGGGTTGGGTTGGGTTAGGTTGGGTTAGGTTAGGTTAGGTTACGTTAGGTTAGGTTAGGTTAGGTTACGTTAGGTTATGTTAGGTTAGGTTAGGTTACGTTAGGTTAGGTTAGGTCAGGTAAGGTTAGGTTACGTTAGAATAGGTTAGGTTAGGTTACGTTAGGTTAGGTTAAGTTAGGTTAGGTTAGGTTTGGTTAGGTTAGGTTAGGTTAGCTTAGGTTAGGTTAGGTTGGGTTGGGTTGGATTAGGTTGGGTTAGGTTAGGTTAGGTTGGGTTAGGTTAGTTTAGGTTAGGTTAGGTTAGGTAAGGTTAAGTTGGGTTGGGTTAGGTTAGGTTAGGTTAGGTAAGGTTAGGTTAGGTTAGGTTAGGTTAGGTTAAGGGATGAACCGTCGTAAAACCGCATAAACAATGTCACTTAGTGAGATGCAGTGTTTTTCACCTTTACAAGTTTGGAACTGTGATATCTAATGTGAAAGCGCTTGAAACCGTCGTAATGTTGTAGAAAGCAATGTAAAGTAGCGAGTAAAACGTTTTCTAACGATAGAAGTGCGAAGGTCATGTTAGGTTGAGTTATGTTAGTTTAAGCTAGGTAGCGTCGTGAAACTACCAAAAACAACGTCATCTAACGAGATAGTGTTGTTTTATTGCGAGTACGAAACTGCGATAGGTGAAATATTGTGAAAGCACACAAAACGGCATGAACAAGCCAAATACTGCGTGTTGTACCGTTACAAATGCGAAACTGCTATGTTGTGATATTCTCGTTAAAGCGCATGCAAGCATCGTGAAACCTTAAAGAACGATGTCATTTAGCGAGATACAGCGTTCTGTACTGCAATAAGTTGGTGAAAAACTGTGAGGTTATGCAAATATCCTAATTGTGAACGAAACAGTGTAATAGAGCGTTTTTTAATACAAGTGCGAATGTTAGGTTAGGTTAAGATATGAACCGTCGTAAAACCGCATTAAACAATGTCACTTAGTGAGATGCAGTGTTTTTCACCATTACAAGTTGGGAACTGCGATATCTAATGTGAAAGCACTTGCAAACGTCGTTAGGTTAGGTTAGGTTAGGTTACGTTAGGTTAGGTTTGGTTAGGTTAGGTTAGGTTAGGTTATGTTAGGTTAGGTTGGGTTAGGTTAGGTTAGGTTACGTTAGGTTAAGGTATGAACCGTCGTAAAACCGCAATAAACAATGTCACTTAGTGAGATGCAGTGTTTTTCACCTTTACAAGTTGGTAACTGCGATATCTAATGTGAAAGCGCTTGAAACCGTCGTAATGTTCTAGAAAGCAATGTAAAGTAGCGAGTAAAACGTTTTCTAACGATAGAAGTGCGAAGGTTATGTTAGGTTCAGTTATGTTAGTTTAAGCTAGGTAGCGTCGTGAAACCACCAAAAACGACGTCATCTAACGAGATAGTGTTGTTTTATAGCGAGTATTAAACTGCGATAGGTGAAATGTTGTGAAAGCACACAAAACGGCATGAACAAGCCAAATACTGCGTGTTCTACCGTTACAAGTGCGAAACTGCTATATTGTGATATTCTCGTTAAATCGCATGCAAGCATCGTGAAACCTTAAAGAACAATGTCATTTAGCGAGATACAGCGTTCTGTACTGCAATAAGTTGGTGAAAAACTGTGAGGTTATGCAAATATCGTAATTGTGAACAAAACAGTGTAATAGAGCGTTTTTAGATACAAGTGCGAATGTTAGGTTAGGTTAAGATATGAACCGTCGTAAAACCGCATTAAACAATGTCAATTACTGAGATGCAGTGTTTTTCACCATTAAAAGTGGGGAACTGCGATATTTAATGTGAAAGCGCTTGCAACCGTCGTTAGGTTAGGTTAGGTTAGGTTAGGTTAGGTTAGGTTAGGTTAGGTTTGGTTAGGTTAGGTTAGGTTAGGTTAGGTTAGATTAGGTTAGGTTGGGTTGAGTTGGGTTAGGTTAGGTTAGGTTAGGTTAGGTTGGGTTAGGTTAGGTTAGGTTAGGTTAGGTTAGGTTACGTTAGGTTAGGTTACGTTAGGTTAGGTTAGGTTAGGTTACGTTACGTTAGGTTAGGTTAGGTTAGGTAAGGATAATTTGGTTAGGTTAGGTAAGGTTAGGTTAGGTTAAGTTAGGTTGGGTTGGGTGTTGTTGGGTTGGGTTGGGTTGGGTTAGGTTGGGTTAGGTTAGGTTAGGTTACGTTAGGTTAGGTTAGGTTAGGTTACGTTAGGTTATGTTAGGTTAGGTTAGGTTACGTTAGGTTAGGTTAGGTCAGGTAAGGTTAGGTTACGATAGAATAGGTTAGGTTAGGTTACGTTAGGTTAGGTTAAGTTAGGTTAGGTTAGGTTTGGTTAGGTTAGGTTAGGTTAGCTTAGGTTAGGTTAGGTTAGGTTGGGTTGGGTTGGGTTAGGTTGGGTTAGGTTAGGTTAGGTTGGGTTAGGTTAGTTTAGGTTAGGTTAGGTTAGGTTAGGTTAAGTTGGGTTGGGTTAGGTTAGGTTAGGTTAGGTAAGGTTAGGTTAGGTTAGGTAGGATAGGTTAAGGTATGAACCGTCGTAAAACCGCATTAAACAATGTCACTTAGTGAGATGCAGTGTTTTTCACCTTTATAAGTTGGGAACTGTGATATCTAATGTGAAAGCGCTTGAAACCGTCGTAATGTTGTAGAAAGCAATGTAAAGTAGCGAGTAAAACGTTTTCTAACGATAGAAGTGCGAAGGTCATGTTAGGTTGAGTTATGTTAGTTTAAGCTAGGTAGCGTCGTGAAACTACCAAAAACAACGTCATCTAACGAGATAGTGTTGTTTTATTGCGAGTACGAAACTGCGATAGGTGAAATGTTGTGAAAGCACACAAAACGGCATGAACAAGCCAAATACTGCGTGTTGTACCGTTACAAGTGCGAAACTGCTATGTTGTGATATTCTCGTTAAAGCGCATGCAAGCATCGTGAAACCTTAAAGAACGATGTCATTTAGCGAGATACAGCGTTCTGTACTGCAATAAGTTGGTGAAAAACTGTGAGGTTATGCAAATATCCTAATTGTGAACGAAACAGTGTAATAGAGCGTTTTTTAATACAAGTGCGAATGTTAGGTTAGGTTAAGATATGAACCGTCGTAAAACCGCATTAAACAATGTCACTTAGTGAGATGCAGTGTTTTTCTCCATTACAAGTTGGGAACTGCGATATCTAATGTGAAAGCACTTGCAAACGTCGTTAGGTTAGGTTAGGTTAGGTTCGGTTACGTTAGGTTAGGTTTGGTTAGGTTAGGTTAGGTTAGGTTAGGTTATGTTAGGTTAGGTTAGGTTGGGTTAGGTTACATTAGGTTACGTTAGGTTAAGGTATGAACCGTCGTAAAACCGCAATAAACAATGTCACTTAGTGAGATGCAGTGTTTTTCACCATTACAAGTCGGGAACTGCGATATCTAATGTGAAAGCGCATGAAACCGTCGTAATCTTGTAGAAAACATTGTAAAGTAGCGAATAAAACGTTTTCTAACGATAGAAGTGCGAAGGTTCGGTTAGTTTGAGTTATGTTAGTTTAAGCTAGGTAGCGTCGTGAAACCACCAAAAACGACGTCATCTAACGAGATAGTGTTGTTTTAATGCGAGTACGAAACTGCGACAGGTAAAATGTTGTGAAAGCACTCAAAACGGCATGAACAAGCCAAATACTGCGTGTTGTACCGTTACAAGTGCCAAACTGCTATGTTGTGACATTCTCGGTAAAGCGCATGCAAGTATCGTGAAACCTTAAAGAACGATGTCATTTAGCGAGATACAGCGTTCTGTACTGTAATAAGTTGGTGAGAAACTGTGAGGTCAAGCAAATATCGTAATTGTGAACGAAACAGTGTAATTGAGTGTCTTTAGATACAAGTGCGAATGTTAGGTTAGGTTGACATATCAACCGTCGTAAAACCGCATTAAACAATGTCACTTAGTGAGATGTAGTGTTTTTCAACATTACAAGTCGGGAACTACGATATCTAATGTGAAAGCGCATGAAACCGTCGTAATCTTGTAGAAAACATTGTAAAGTTGCGAGTAAACGTTTTCTAACGATAGAAGTGCGAAGGTTAGGTTAGGTTAGGTTAGTTTAAGCTAGGTAGCGTCGTGAAACTACCAAAAACGACGTCATCTAACGAGATAGTGTTGTTTTATTGCGAGTATTAAACTGCGATAGGTAAAATGTTGTGAATGCACACAAAACGGCATGAACAAGCCAAATACTGCGTGTTCTACCGTTACAAGTGCGAAACTGCTATATTGTGATATTCTCGTTAAAGCGCATGCAAGCATCGTGAAACCTTAAAGAACGATGTCATTTAGCGAGATACAGCGTTCCGTACTGCAATAAGTTGGTGAAAAACTGTGAGGTTATGCAAATATCGTAATTGTGAACGAAACAGTGTAATAGAGCGTTTTTCAATACAAGTACGAATGTTAGGTTAGGTTAAGATATGAACCGTCGTAAAACCGCATTAAACAATGTCACTTAGTGAGATGCAGTGTTTTTCACCATTACAAGTTGGGAACTGCGATATCTAATGTGAAAGCACTTGCAAACGTCGTTAGGTTAGGTTAGGTTAGGTTAGGTTAGGTTACGTTAGGTTAGGTTTGGTTAGGTTAGGTTAGGTTAGGTTATGTTAGGTTAGGTTGGGTTAGGTTAGGTTAGGTTACGTTAGGTTAAGGTATGAACCGTCGTAAAACCGCAATAAACAATGTCACTTAGTGAGATGCAGTGTTTTTCACCTTTACAAGTTGGGAACTGCGATATCTAATGTGAAAGCGCTTGAAACCGTCGTAATGTTGTAGAAAGCAATGTAAAGTAGCGAGTAAAACGTTTTCTAACGATAGAAGTGCGAAGGTCATGTTAGGTTGAGTTATGTTAGTTTAAGCTATGTAGCGTCGTGAAACTACCATAAACAACGTCATCTAACGAGATAGTGTTGTTTTATTGCGAGTACGAAACTGCGATAGGTGAAATGTTGTGAAAGCACACAAAACGACATGAACAAGCCAAATACTGCGTGTTGTACCGTTACAAGTGCGAAACTGCTATGTTGTGATATTCTCGTTAAAGCGCATGCAAGCATCGTGAAACCTTAAAGAACGATGTCATTTAGCGAGATACAGCGTTCTGTACTGCAATAGGTTGGTGAGAAACTGTGAGGTGAAGCAAATATCGTAATTGTGAACGAAACAGTGTAATTGAGCGTCTTTAGATACAAGTGCGAATGTTAGGTTAGGTTGACATATCAACCGTCGTAAAACCGCATTAAACAATGTCACTTAGTGAGATGTAGTGTTTTTCAACATTACAAGTCGGGAACTACGATATCTAATGTGAAAGCGCATGAAACCGTCGTAATCTTGTAGAAAACATTGTAAAGTGGCGAGTAAAACGTTTTCTAACGATAGAAGTGCGAAGGTTAGGTTAGGTTAGGTTAGTTTAAGCTAGGTAGCGTCGTGAAACTACCAAAAACGACGTCATCTAACGAGATAGTGTTGTTTTATAGCGAGTATTAAACTGCGATAGGTGAAATGTTGTGAAAGCACACAAAACGGCATGAACAAGCCAAATACTGCGTGTTCTACCGTTACAAGTGCGAAACTGCTATATTGTGATATTCTCGTTAAATCGCATGCAAGCATCGTGAAACCTTAAAGAACAATGTCATTTAGCGAGATACAGCGTTCTGTACTGCAATAAGTTGGTGAAAAACTGTGAGGGTATGCAAATATCGTAATTGTGAACAAAACAGTGTAATAGAGCGTTTTTAGATACAAGTGCGAATGTTAGGTTAGGTTAAGATATGAACCGTCGTAAAACCGCATTAAACAATGTCAATTACTGAGATGCAGTGTTTTTCACCATTAAAAGTGGGGAACTGCGATATTTAATGTGAAAGCGCTTGCAACCGTCGTTAGGTTAGGTTAGGTTAGGTTAGGTTAGGTTTGGTTAGGTTAGGTTAGGTTAGGTTAGGTTAGATTAGGTTAGGTTGGGTTGGGTTAGGTTAGGTTAGGTTAGGTTAGGTTAGGTGGGGTTAGGTTAGGTTAGGTTAGGTTAGGTTACGTTAGGTTAGGTTACGTTAGGTTAGGTTAGGTTAGGTTACGTTAGGTTAGGTTAGGTTAGGTTAGGTAAGGATAATTTGGTTAGTTTAGGTAAGGTTAGGTTAGGTTAGGTTAGGTTGGGTTGGGTGTTGTTGGGTTGGGTTGGGTTGGGTTAGGTTGGGTTACGTTAGGTTAGGTTACGTTAGGTTAGGTTAGGTTAGGTTACGTTAGGTTATGTTAGGTTAGGTTAGGTTACGTTAGGTTAGGTTAGGTCAGGTAAGGTTAGGTTACATTAGAATAGGTTAGGTTAGGTTACGTTAGGTTAGGTTAAGTTAGGTTAGGTTAGGTTTGGTTAGGTTAGGTTAGGTTAGCTTAGGTTAGGTTAGGTTAGGTTGGGTTGGGTTAGGTTGGGTTAGGTTAGGTTAGGTTGGGTTAGGTTAGTTTAGGTTAGGTTAGGTTAGGTTAGGTTAAGTTGGGTTGGGTTAGGTTAGGTTAGGTTAGGTAAGGTTAGGTTAGGTTAGGTTAGGTTAAGGTATGAACCGTCATAAAACCGCATTAAACAATGTCACTTAGTGAGATGCAGTGTTTTTCACCTTTACAAGTTGGGAACTGTGATATCTAATGTGAAAGCGCTTGAAACCGTCGTAATGTTGTAGAAAGCAATGTAAAGTAGCGAGTAAAACGTTTTCTAACGATAGAAGTGCGAAGGTCATGTTAGGTTGAGTTATGTTAGTTTAAGCTAGGTAGCGTCGTGAAACTACCAAAAACAACGTCATCTAACGAGATTGTGTTGTTTTATTGCGAGTACGAAACTGCGATAGGTGAAATGTTGTGAAAGCACACAAAACGGCATGAACAAGCCAAATACTGCGTGTTGTACCGTTACAAGTGCGAAACTGCTATGTTGTGATATTCTCGTTAAAACGCATGCAAGCATCGTGAAACCTTAAAAAACGATGTCATTTAGCGAGATACAGCGTTCTGTACTGCAATAAGTTGGTGAAAAACTGTGAGGTTATGCAAATATCCTAATTGTGAACGAAACAGTGTAATAGAGCGTTTTTTAATACAAGTGCGAATGTTAGGTTAGGTTAAGATATGAACCGTCGTAAAACCGCATTAATCAATGTCACTTTGTGAGATGCAGTGTTTTTCACCATTACAAGTTGGGAACTGCGATATCTAATGTGAAAGCACTTGCAAACGTCGTTAGGTTAGGTTAGGTTAGGTTCGGTTACGTTAGGTTAGGTTAGGTTAGGTTAGGTTATGTTAGGTTAGGTTGGGTTAGGTTAGGTTAGGTTACGTTAGGTTAAGGTATGAACCGTCGTAAAACCGCAATAAACAATGTCACTTAGTGAGATGCAGTGTTTTTCACCATTACAAGTCGGGAACTGCGATATCTAATGTGAAAGCGCATGAAACCGTCGTAATCTTGTAGAAAACATTGTAAAGTAGCGAATAAAACGTTTTCTAACGATAGAAGTGCGAAGGTTCGGTTAGTTTGAGTTATGTTAGTTTAAGCTAGGTAGCGTCGTGAAACCACCAAAAACGACGTCATCTAACGAGATAGTGTTGTTTTAATGCGAGTACGAAACTGCGACAGGTAAAATGTTGTGAAAGCACTCAAAACGGCATGAACAAGCCAAATACTGCGTGTTGTACCGTTACAAGTGCCAAACTGCTATGTTGTGACATTCTCGGTAAAGCGCATGCAAGTATCGTGAAACCTTAAAGAACGATGTCATTTAGCGAGATACAGCGTTCTGTACTGTAATAAGTTGGTGAGAAACTGTGAGGTCAAGCAAATATCGTAATTGTGAACGAAACAGTGTAATTGAGCGTCTTTAGATACAAGTGCGAATGTTAGGTTAGGTTGACATATCAACCGTCGTAAAACCGCATTGAACAATGTCACTTAGTGAGATGTAGTGTTTTCAACATTACAAGTCGGGAACTACGATATCTACTGTGAAAGCGCATGAAACCGTCGTAATCTTGTAGAAAACATTGTAAAGTTGCGAGTAAACGTTTTCTAACGATAGAAGTGCGAAGGTTAGGTTAGGTTAGGTTAGTTTAAGCTAGGTAGCGTCGTGAAACTACCAAAAACGACGTCATCTAACGAGATAGTGTTGTTTTATTGCGAGTAATAAACTGCGATAGGTAAAATGTTGTGAATGCACACAAAACGGCATGAACAAGCCAAATACTGCGTGTTCTACCGTTACAAGTGCGAAACTGCTATATTGTGATATTCTCGTTAAAGCGCATGCAAGCATCGTGAAACCTTAAAGAACGATGTCATTTAGCGAGATACAGCGTTCTGTACTGCAATAAGTTGGTGAAAAACTGTGAGGTTATGCAAATATCCTAATTGTGAACGAAACAGTGTAATAGAGCGTTTTTTAATACAAGTGCGAATGTTAGGTTAGGTTAAGATATGAACCGTCGTAAAACCGCATTAAACAATGTCACTTTGTGAGATGCAGTGTTTTTCACCATTACAAGTTGGGAACTGCGATATCTAATGTGAAAGCACTTGCAAACGTCGTTAGGTTAGGTTAGGTTAGGTTCGGTTACGTTAGGTTAGGTTAGGTTAGGTTAGGTTATGTTAGGTTAGGTTGGGTTAGGTTAGGTTAGGTTACGTTAGGTTAAGGTATGAACCGTCGTAAAACCGCAATAAACAATGTCACTTAGTGAGATGCAGTGTTTTTCACCATTACAAGTCGGGAACTGCGATATCTAATGTGAAAGCGCATGAAACCGTCGTAATCTTGTAGAAAACATTGTAAAGTAGCGAATAAAACGTTTTCTAACGATAGAAGTGCGAAGGTTCGGTTAGTTTGAGTTATGTTAGTTTAAGCTAGGTAGCGTCGTGAAACCACCAAAAACGACGTCATCTAACGAGATAGTGTTGTTTTAATGCGAGTACGAAACTGCGACAGGTAAAATGTTGTGAAAGCACTCAAAACGGCATGAACAAGCCAAATACTGCGTGTTGTACCGTTACAAGTGCCAAACTGCTATGTTGTGACATTCTCGGTAAAGCGCATGCAAGTATCGTGAAACCTTAAAGAACGATGTCATTTAGCGAGATACAGCGTTCTGTACTGTAATAAGTTGGTGAGAAACTGTGAGGTCAAGCAAATATCGTAATTGTGAACGAAACAGTGTAATTGAGCGTCTTTAGATACAAGTGCGAATGTTAGGTTAGGTTGACATATCAACCGTCGTAAAACCGCATTGAACAATGTCACTTAGTGAGATGTAGTGTTTTCAACATTACAAGTCGGGAACTACGATATCTACTGTGAAAGCGCATGAAACCGTCGTAATCTTGTAGAAAACATTGTAAAGTTGCGAGTAAACGTTTTCTAACGATAGAAGTGCGAAGGTTAGGTTAGGTTAGGTTAGTTTAAGCTAGGTAGCGTCGTGAAACTACCAAAAACGACGTCATCTAACGAGATAGTGTTGTTTTATTGCGAGTAATAAACTGCGATAGGTAAAATGTTGTGAATGCACACAAAACGGCATGAACAAGCCAAATACTGCGTGTTCTACCGTTACAAGTGCGAAACTGCTATATTGTGATATTCTCGTTAAAGCGCATGCAAGCATCGTGAAACCTTAAAGAACGATGTCATTTAGCGAGATACAGCGTTCTGTACTGCAATAAGTTGGTGAAAAACTGTGAGGTTATGCAAATATCGTAATTGTGAACGAAACAGTGTAATTGAGCGTCTTTAGATACAAGTGCGAATGTTAGGTTAGGTTGACATATCAACCGTCGTAAAACCGCATTAAACAATGTCACTTAGTGAGATGTAGTGTTTTTCAACATTACAAGTCGGGAACTACGATATCTAATGTGAAAGCGCATGAAACCGTCGTAATCTTGTGGAAAACATTGTAAAGTGGCGAGTAAAACGTTTTCTAACGATAGAAGTGCGAAGGTTAGGTTAGGTTAGGTTAGTTTAAGCTCGGTAGCGTCGTGAAACTACCAAAAACGACGTCATCTAACGAGATAGTGTTGTTTTATAGCGAGTATTAAACTGCGATAGGTGAAATGTTGTGAAAGCACACAAAACGGCATGAACAAGCCAAATACTGCGTGTTCTACCGTTACAAGTGCGAAACTGCTATATTGTGATATTCTCGTTAAATCGCATGCAAGCATCGTGAAACCTTAAAGAACAATGTCATTTAGCGAGATACAGCGTTCTGTACTGCAATAAGTTGGTGAAAAACTGTGAGGTTATGCAAATATCGTAATTGTGAACAAAACAGTGTAATAGAGCGTTTTTAGATACAAGTGCGAATGTTAGGTTAGGTTAAGATATGAACCGTCGTAAAACCGCATTAAACAATGTCAATTACTGAGATGCAGTGTTTTTCACCATTAAAAGTGGGGAACTGCGATATTTAATGTGAAAGCGCTTGCAACCGTCGTTAGATTAGGTTAGGTTAGGTTAGGTTAGGTTAGGTTTGGTTAGGTTAGGTTAGGTTAGATTAGGTTAGGTTGGGTTGAGTTGGGTTAGGTTAGGTTAGGTTAGGTTAGGTTGGGTTAGGTTAGGTTAGGTTAGGTTAGGTTACGTTAGGTTAGGTTAGGTTAGGTTACGTTACGTTAGGTTAGGTTAGGTTAGGTACGGATAATTTGGTTAGGTTAGGTAAGGTTAGGTTAGGTTAGGTTAGGTTGGGTTGGGTGTTGTTGGGTTGGGTTGGGTTGGGTTAGGTTGGGTTAGGTTAGGTTAGGTTACGTTAGGTTAGGTTAGGTTAGGTTACGTTAGGTTATGTTAGGTTAGGTTAGGTTACGTTAGGTTAGGTTAGGTCAGGTAAGGTTAGGTTACGTTAGAATAGGTTAGGTTAGGTTACGTTAGGTTAGGTTAAGTTAGGTTAGGTTAGGTTTGGTTAGGTTAGGTTAGGTTAGCTTAGGTTAGGTTAGGTTGGGTTGGGTTGGATTAGGTTGGGTTAGGTTAGGTTAGGTTGGGTTAGGTTAGTTTAGGTTAGGTTAGGTTAGGTAAGGTTAAGTTGGGTTGGGTTAGGTTAGGTTAGGTTAGGTTAGGTAAGGTGAGGTTAGGTTAGGTTAGGTTAGGTTAAGGGATGAACCGTCGTAAAACCGCATAAACAATGTCACTTAGTGAGATGCAGTGTTTTTCACCTTTACAAGTTTGGAACTGTGATATCTATTGTGAAAGCGCTTGAAACCGTCGTAATGTTGTAGAAAGCAATGTAAAGTAGCGAGTAAAACGTTTTCTAACGATAGAAGTGCGAAGGTCATGTTAGGTTGAGTTATGTTAGTTTAAGCTAGGTAGCGTCGTGAAACTACCAAAAACAACGTCATCTAACGAGATAGTGTTGTTTTATTGCGAGTACGAAACTGCGATAGGTGAAATATTGTGAAAGCACACAAAACGGCATGAACAAGCCAAATACTGCGTGTTGTACCGTTACAAGTGCGAAACTGCTATGTTGTGATATTCTCGTTAAAGCGCATGCAAGCATCGTGAAACCTTAAAGAACGATGTCATTTAGCGAGATACAGCGTTCTGTACTGCAATAAGTTGGTGAAAAACTGTGAGGTTATGCAAATATCCTAATTGTGAACGAAACAGTGTAATAGAGCGTTTTTTAATACAAGTGCGAATGTTAGGTTAGGTTAAGATATGAACCGTCGTAAAACCGCATTAAACAATGTCACTTAGTGAGATGCAGTGTTTTTCACCATTACAAGTTGGGAACTGCGATATCTAATGTGAAAGCACTTGCAAACGTCGTTAGGTTAGGTTAGGTTAGGTTACGTTAGGTTAGGTTTGGTTAGGTTAGGTTAGGTTAGGTTATGTTAGGTTAGGTTGGGTTAGGTTAGGTTAGGTTACGTTAGGTTAAGGTATGAACCGTCGTAAAACCGCAATAAACAATGTCACTTAGTGAGATGCAGTGTTTTTCACCTTTACAAGTTGGTAACTGCGATATCTAATGTGAAAGCGCTTGAAACCGTCGTAATGTTGTAGAAAGCAATGTAAAGTAGCGAGTAAAACGTTTTCTAACGATAGAAGTGCGAAGGTTATGTTAGGTTGAGTTATGTTAGTTTAAGCTAGGTAGCGTCGTGAAACCACCAAAAACGACGTCATCTAACGAGATAGTGTTGTTTTATAGCGAGTATTAAACTGCGATAGGTGAAATGTTGTGAAAGCACACAAAACGGCATGAACAAGCCAAATACTGCGTGTTGTACCGTTACAAGTGCCAAACTGCTATGTTGTGACATTCTCGGTAAAGCGCATGCAAGTATCGTGAAACCTTAAAGAACGATGTCATTTAGCGAGATACAGCGTTCTGTACTGTAATAAGTTGGTGAGAAACTGTGAGGTCAAGCAAATATCGTAATTGTGAACGAAACAGTGTAATTGAGCGTCTTTAGATACAAGTGCGAATGTTAGGTTAGGTTGACATATCAACCGTCGTAAAACCGCATTAATCAATGTCACTTTGTGAGATGCAGTGTTTTTCACCATTACAAGTTGGGAACTGCGATATCTAATGTGAAAGCACTTGCAAACGTCGTTAGGTTAGGTTAGGTTAGGTTCGGTTACGTTAGGTTAGGTTAGGTTAGGTTAGGTTATGTTAGGTTAGGTTGGGTTAGGTTAGGTTAGGTTACGTTAGGTTAAGGTATGAACCGTCGTAAAACCGCAATAAACAATGTCACTTAGTGAGATGCAGTGTTTTTCACCATTACAAGTCGGGAACTGCGATATCTAATGTGAAAGCGCATGAAACCGTCGTAATCTTGTAGAAAACATTGTAAAGTAGCGAATAAAACGTTTTCTAACGATAGAAGTGCGAAGGTTCGGTTAGTTTGAGTTATGTTAGTTTAAGCTAGGTAGCGTCGTGAAACCACCAAAAACGACGTCATCTAACGAGATAGTGTTGTTTTAATGCGAGTACGAAACTGCGACAGGTAAAATGTTGTGAAAGCACTCAAAACGGCATGAACAAGCCAAATACTGCGTGTTGTACCGTTACAAGTGCCAAACTGCTATGTTGTGACATTCTCGGTAAAGCGCATGCAAGTATCGTGAAACCTTAAAGAACGATGTCATTTAGCGAGATACAGCGTTCTGTACTGTAATAAGTTGGTGAGAAACTGTGAGGTCAAGCAAATATCGTAATTGTGAACGAAACAGTGTAATTGAGCGTCTTTAGATACAAGTGCGAATGTTAGGTTAGGTTGACATATCAACCGTCGTAAAACCGCATTGAACAATGTCACTTAGTGAGATGTAGTGTTTTCAACATTACAAGTCGGGAACTACGATATCTACTGTGAAAGCGCATGAAACCGTCGTAATCTTGTAGAAAACATTGTAAAGTTGCGAGTAAACGTTTTCTAACGATAGAAGTGCGAAGGTTAGGTTAGGTTAGGTTAGTTTAAGCTAGGTAGCGTCGTGAAACTACCAAAAACGACGTCATCTAATGAGATAGTGTTGTTGTATTGCGAGTAATAAACTGCGATAGGTAAAATGTTGTGAATGCACACAAAACGGCATGAACAAGCCAAATACTGCGTGTTCTACCGTTACAAGTGCGAAACTGCTATATTGTGATATTCTCGTTAAAGCGCATGCAAGCATCGTGAAACCTTAAAGAACGATGTCATTTAGCGAGATACAGCGTTCTGTACTGCAATAAGTTGGTGAAAAACTGTGAGGTTATGCAAATATCCTAATTGTGAACGAAACAGTGTAATAGAGCGTTTTTTAATACAAGTGCGAATGTTAGGTTAGGTTAAGATATGAACCGTCGTAAAACCGCATTAAACAATGTCACTTTGTGAGATGCAGTGTTTTTCACCATTACAAGTTGGGAACTGCGATATCTAATGTGAAAGCACTTGCAAACGTCGTTAGGTTAGGTTAGGTTAGGTTCGGTTACGTTAGGTTAGGTTAGGTTAGGTTATGTTAGGTTAGGTTGGGTTAGGTTAGGTTAGGTTACGTTAGGTTAAGGTATGAACCGTCGTAAAACCGCAATAAACAATGTCACTTAGTGAGATGCAGTGTTTTTCACCATTACAAGTCGGGAACTGCGATATCTAATGTGAAAGCGCATGAAACCGTCGTAATCTTGTAGAAAACATTGTAAAGTAGCGAATAAAACGTTTTCTAACGATAGAAGTGCGAAGGTTCGGTTAATTTGAGTTATGTTAGTTTAAGCTAGGTAGCGTCGTGAAACCACCAAAAACGACGTCATCTAACGAGATAGTGTTGTTTTAATGCGAGTACGAAACTGCGACAGGTAAAATGTTGTGAAAGCACTCAAAACGGCATGAACAAGCCAAATACTGCGTGTTGTACCGTTACAAGTGCCAAACTGCTATGTTGTGACATTCTCGGTAAAGCGCATGCAAGTATCGTGAAACCTTAAAGAACGATGTCATTTAGCGAGATACAGCGTTCTGTACTGTAATAAGTTGGTGAGAAACTGTGAGGTCAAGCAAATATCGTAATTGTGAACGAAACAGTGTAATTGAGCGTCTTTAGATACAAGTGCGAATGTTAGGTTAGGTTGACATATCAACCGTCGTAAAACCGCATTGAACAATGTCACTTAGTGAGATGTAGTGTTTTCAACATTACAAGTCGGGAACTACGATATCTACTGTGAAAGCGCATGAAACCGTCGTAATCTTGTAGAAAACATTGTAAAGTTGCGAGTAAACGTTTTCTAACGATAGAAGTGCGAAGGTTAGGTTAGGTTAGGTTAGTTTAAGCTAGGTAGCGTCGTGAAACTACCAAAAACGACGTCATCTAACGAGATAGTGTTGTTTTATTGCGAGTAATAAACTGCGATAGGTAAAATGTTGTGAATGCACACAAAACGGCATGAACAAGCCAAATACTGCGTGTTCTACCGTTACAAGTGCGAAACTGCTATATTGTGATATTCTCGTTAAAGCGCATGCAAGCATCGTGAAACCTTAAAGAACGATGTCATTTAGCGAGATACAGCGTTCTGTACTGCAATAAGTTGGTGAAAAACTGTGAGGTTATGCAAATATCGTAATTGTGAACGAAACAGTGTAATTGAGCGTCTTTAGATACAAGTGCGAATGTTAGGTTAGGTTGACATATCAACCGTCGTAAAACCGCATTAAACAATGTCACTTAGTGAGATGTAGTGTTTTTCAACATTACAAGTCGGGAACTACGATATCTAATGTGAAAGCGCATGAAACCGTCGTAATCTTGTAGAAAACATTGTAAAGTGGCGAGTAAAACGTTTTCTAACGATAGAAGTGCGAAGGTTAGGTTAGGTTAGGTTAGTTTAAGCTCGGTAGCGTCGTGAAACTACCAAAAACGACGTCATCTAACGAGATAGTGTTGTTTTATAGCGAGTATTAAACTGCGATAGGTGAAATGTTGTGAAAGCACACAAAACGGCATGAACAAGCCAAATACTGCGTGTTCTACCGTTACAAGTGCGAAACTGCTATATTGTGATATTCTCGTTAAATCGCATGCAAGCATCGTGAAACCTTAAAGAACAATGTCATTTAGCGAGATACAGCGTTCTGTACTGCAATAAGTTGGTGAAAAACTGTGAGGTTATGCAAATATCGTAATTGTGAACAAAACAGTGTAATAGAGCGTTTTTAGATACAAGTGCGAATGTTAGGTTAGGTTAAGATATGAACCGTCGTAAAACCGCATTAAACAATGTCAATTACTGAGATGCAGTGTTTTTCACCATTAAAAGTGGGGAACTGCGATATTTAATGTGAAAGCGCTTGCAACCGTCGTTAGATTAGGTTAGGTTAGGTTAGGTTAGGTTAGGTTTGGTTAGGTTAGGTTAGGTTAGGTTAGATTAGGTTAGGTTGGGTTGAGTTGGGTTAGGTTAGGTTAGGTTAGGTTAGGTTGGGTTAAGTTAGGTTAGGTTAGGTTACGTTAGGTTAGGTTAGGTTAGGTTACGTTACGTTAGGTTAGGTTAGGTTAGGTACGGATAATTTGGTTAGGTTAGGTAAGGTTAGGTTAGGTTAGGTTAGGTTGGGTTGAGTGTTGTTGGGTTGGGTTGGGTTGGGTTAGGTTGGGTTAGGTTAGGTTAGGTTACGTTAGGTTAGGTTAGGTTAGGTTACGTTAGGTTATGTTAGGTTAGGTTAGGCTACGTTAGGTTAGGTTAGGTCAGGTAAGGTTAGGTTACGTTAGAATAGGTTAGGTTAGGTTACGTTAGGTTAGGTTAAGTTAGGTTAGGTTAGGTTTGGTTAGGTTAGGTTAGGTTAGCTTAGGTTAGGTTAGGTTGGGTTGGGTTGGGTTAGGTTGGGTTAGGTTAGGTTAGGTTGGGTTAGGTTAGTTTAGGTTAGGTTAGGTTAGGTTAGGTTAAGTTGGGTTGGGTTAGGTTAGGTTAGGTTAGGTAAGGTTAGGTTAGGTTAGGTTAGGTTAGGTTAAGGTATGAACCGTCGTAAAACCGCATTAAACAATGTCACTTAGTGAGATGCAGTGTTTTTCACCTTTACAAGTTTGGAACTGTGATATCTAATGTGAAAGCGCTTGAAACCGTCGTAATGTTGTAGAAAGCAATGTAAAGTAGCGAGTAAAACGTTTTCTAACGATAGAAGTGCGAAGGTCATGTTAGGTTGAGTTATGTTAGTTTAAGCTAGGTAGCGTCGTGAAACTACCAAAAACGGCGTCATCTAACGAGATAGTGTTGTTTTATAGCGAGTATTAAACTGCGATAGGTGAAATGTTGTGAAAGCACACAAAACGGCATGAACAAGCCAAATACTGCGTGTTCTACCGTTACAAGTGCGAAACTGCTATGGTGTGATGTTCTCGTTAAAGCGCATGCAAGCATCGTGAAACCTTAAAGAACGATGTCATTTAGCGAGATACAGCGTTCTGTACTGCAATAAGTTGGTGAAAAACTGTGAGGTTATGCAAATATCCTAATTGTGAACGAAACAGTGTAATAGAGCGTTTTTTAATACAAGTGCGAATGTTAGGTTAGGTTAAGATATGAACCGTCGTAAAACCGCATTAAACAATGTCACTTAGTGAGATGCAGTGTTTTTCACCATTACAAGCTGGGAACTGCGATATCTAATGTGAAAGCACTTGCAAACGTCGTTAGGTTAGGTTAGGTTAGGTTCGGTTACGTTAGGTTAGGTTTGGTTAGGTTAGGTTAGGTTTGGTTAGGTTATGTTAGGTTAGGTTAGGTTGGGTTAGGTTAGGTTAGGTTACGTTAGGTTAAGGTATGAACCGTCGTAAAACCGCAATAAACAATGTCACTTAGTGAGATGCAGTGTTTTTCACCATTACAAGTCGGGAACTGCGATATCTAATGTGAAAGCGCATGAAACCGTCGTAATCTTGTAGAAAACATTGTAAAGTAGCGAATAAAACGTTTTCTAACGATAGAAGTGCGAAGGTTCGGTTAGTTTGAGTTATGTTAGTTTAAGCTAGGTAGCGTCGTGAAACCACCAAAAACGACGTCATCTAACGAGATAGTGTTGTTTTAATGCGAGTACGAAACTGCGACAGGTAAAATGTTGTGAAAGCACTCAAAACGGCATGAACAAGCCAAATACTGCGTGTTGTACCGTTACAAGTGCCAAACTGCTATGTTGTGACATTCTCGGTAAAGCGCATGCAAGTATCGTGAAACCTTAAAGAACGATGTCATTTAGCGAGATACAGCGTTCTGTACTGTAATAAGTTGGTGAGAAACTGTGAGGTCAAGCAAATATCGTAATTGTGAACGAAACAGTGTAATTGAGCGTCTTTAGATACAAGTGCGAATGTTAGGTTAGGTTGACATATCAACCGTCGTAAAACCGCATTAAACAATGTCACTTAGTGAGATGTAGTGTTTTTCAACATTACAAGTCGGGAACTACGATATCTAATGTGAAAGCGCATGAAACCGTCGTAATCTTGTAGAAAACATTGTAAAGTTGCGAGTAAACGTTTTCTAACGATAGAAGTGCGAAGGTTAGGTTAGGTTAGGTTAGTTTAAGCTAGGTAGCGTCGTGAAACTACCAAAAACGACGTCATCTAACGAGATAGTGTTGTTTTATTGCGAGTATTAAACTGCGATAGGTAAAATGTTGTGAATGCACACAAAACGGCATGAACAAGCCAAATACTGCGTGTTCTACCGTTACAAGTGCGAAACTGCTATATTGTGATATTCTCGTTAAAGCGCATGCAAGCATCGTGAAACTTTAAAGAACGATGTCATTTAGCGAGATACAGCGTTCCGTACTGCAATAAGTTGGTGAAAAACTGTGAGGTTATGCAAATATCGTAATTGTGAACGAAACAGTGTAATAGAGCGTTTTTCAATACAAGTACGAATGTTAGGTTAGGTTAAGATATGAACCGTCGTAAAACCGCATTAAACAATGTCACTTAGTGAGATGCAGTGTTTTTCACCATTACAAGTTGGGAACTGCGATATCTAATGTGAAAGCACTTGCAAACGTCGTTAGGTTAGGTTAGGTTAGGTTTGGTTAGGTTAGGTTAGGTTATGTTAGGTTAGGTTGGGTTAGGTTAGGTTAGGTTACGCTAGGTTAAGGTATGAACCGTCGTAAAACCGCAATAAACAATGTCACTTAGTGAGATGCAGTGTTTTTCACCTTTACAAGTTGGGAACTGCGATATCTAATGTGAAAGCGCTTGAAACCGTCGTAATGTTGTAGAAAGCAATGTAAAGTAGCGAGTAAAACGTTTTCTAACGATAGAAGTGCGAAGGTCATGTTAGGTTGAGTTATGTTAGTTTAAGCTATGTAGCGTCGTGAAACTACCAAAAACAACGTCATCTAACGAGATAGTGTTGTTTTATTGCGAGTACGAAACTGCGATAGGTGAAATGTTGTGAAAGCACACAAAACGGCATGAACAAGCCAAATACTGCGTGTTGTACCGTTACAAGTGCGAAACTGCTATGTTGTGATATTCTCGTTAAAGCGCATGCAAGCATCGTGAAACCTTTAAGAACGATGTCATTTAGCGAGATACAGCGTTCTGTACTGCAATAGGTTGGTGAGAAACTGTGAGGTGAAGCAAATATCGTAATTGTGAACGAAACAGTGTAAT
>NW_027464683.1:712500-762500 GCF_043290135.1 Rhipicephalus microplus
GGTTAAGATATGAACCGTCGTAAAACCGCATTAAACAATGTCAATTACTGAGATGCAGTGTTTTTCACCATTAAAAGTGGGGAACTGCGATATTTAATGTGAAAGCGCTTGCAAGTGTCGTTAGGTTAGGTTAGGTTAGGTTAGGTTAGGTTAGGTTAGGTTAGGTTTGGTTAGGTTAGGTTAGGTTAGGTTAGATTAGGTTAGGTTGGGTTAAGTTGGGTTAGGTTAGGTTAGGTTAGGTTAGGTTGGGTTAGGTTAGGTTAGGTTAGGTTAGGTTACGTTAGGTTAGGTTACGTTAGGTTAGGTTAGGTTAGGTTACGTTACGTTAGGTTAGGTTAGGTTAGGTACGGATAATTTGGTTAGGTTAGGTAAGGTTAGGTTAGGTTAGGTTAGGTTGGGTTGGGTGTTGTTGGGTTGGGTTGGGTTGGGTTAGGTTGGGTTAGGTTAGGTTAGGTTACGTTAGGTTAGGTTAGGTTAGGTTACGTTAGGTTATGTTAGGTTAGGTTAGGTTACGTTAGGTTAGGTTAGGTCAGGTAAGGTTAGGTTACGTTAGAATAGGTTAGGTTAGGTTACGTTAGGTTAGGTTAAGTTAGGTTAGGTTAGGTTTGGTTAGGTTAGGTTAGGTTAGCTTAGGTTAGGTTAGGTTGGGTTGGGTTGGGTTAGGTTGGGTTAGGCTAGGTTAGGTTGGGTTACGTTAGTTTAGGTTAGGTTAGGTTAGGTTAGGTTAAGTTGGGTTGGGTTAGGTTAGGTTAGGTTAGGTAAGGTTAGGTTAGGTTAGGTTAGGTTAGGTTAAGGTATGAACCGTCGTAAAACCGCATTAAACAATGTCACTTAGTGAGATGCAGTGTTTTTCACCTTTACAAGTTTGGAACTGTGATATCTAATGTGAAAGCGCTTGAAACCGTCGTAATGTTGTAGAAAGCAATGTAAAGTAGCGAGTAAAACGTTTTCTAACGATAGAAGTGCGAAGGTCATGTTAGGTTGAGTTATGTTAGTTTAAGCTAGGTAGCGTCGTGAAACTACCAAAAACAACGTCATCTAACGAGATAGTGTTGTTTTATTGCGAGTACGAAACTGCGATAGGTGAAATGTTGTGAAAGCACACAAAACGGCATGAACAAGCCAAATACTGCGTGTTGTACCGTTACAAGTGCGAAAGTGCTATGTTGTGACAGTCTCGGTAAAGCGCATGCAAGTATCGTGAAACCTTAAAGAACGATGTCATTTAGCGAGATACAGCGTTCTGTACTGTAATAAGTTGGTGAGAAACTGTGAGGTCAAGCAAATATCGTAATTGTGAACGAAACAGTGTAATTGAGCGTCTTTAGATACAAGTGCGAATGTTAGGTTAGGTTGACATATCAACCGTCGTAAAACCGCATTAAACAATGTCACTTAGTGAGATGTAGTGTTTTTCAACATTACAAGTCGGGAACTACGGTATCTAATGTGAAAGCGCATGAAACCGTCGTAATCTTGTAGAAAACATTGTAAAGTGGCGAGTAAAACGTTTTCTAACGATAGAAGTGCGAAGGTTAGGTTAGGTTAGGTTAGTTTAAGCTCGGTAGCGTCGTGAAACTACCAAAAACGACGTCATCTAACGAGATAGTGTTGTTTTATAGCGAGTATTAAACTGCGATAGGTGAAATGTTGTGAAAGCACACAAAACGGCATGAACAAGCCAAATACTGCGTGTTCTACCGTTACAAGTGCGAAACTGCTATATTGTGATATTCTCGTTAAATCGCATGCAAGCATCGTGAAACCTAAAGAACAATGTCATTTATCGAGATACAGCGTTCTGTACTGCAATAAGTTGGTGAAAAACTGTGAGGTTATGCAAATATCGTAATTGTGAACAAAACAGTGTAATAGAGCGTTTTTAGATACAAGTGCGAATGTTAGGTTAGGTTAAGATATGAACCGTCGTAAAACCGCATTAAACAATGTCAATTACTGAGATGCAGTGTTTTTCACCATTAAAAGTGGGGAACTGCGATATTTAATGTGAAAGCGCTTGCAACCGTCGTTAGGTTAGGTTAGGTTAGGTTAGGTTTGGTTAGGTTAGGTTAGGTTAGGTTAGATTAGGTTAGGTTGGGTTGAGTTGGGTTAGGTTAGGTTAGGTTAGGTTGGGTTAGGTTAGGTTAGGTTAGGTTACGTTAGGTTAGGTTACGTTAGGTTAGGTTAGGTTAGGTTACGTTACGTTAGGTTAGGTTAGGTTAGGTTAGGTAAGGTTAGGTTAGGTTAGGTTGGGTTGGGTGTTGTTGGGTTGGGTTGGGTTGGGTTAGGTTGGGTTAGGTTAGGTTAGGTTACGTTAGGTTAGGTTAGGTTAGGTTACGTTAGGTTATGTTAGGTTAGGTTAGGTTACGTTAGGTTTGGTTAGGTCAGGTAAGGGTAGGTTACGTTAGAATAGGTTAGGTTAGGTTACGTTAGGTTAGGTTAAGTTAGGTTAGGTTAGGTTTGGTTAGGTTAGGTTAGGTTAGCTTAGGTTAGGTTAGGTTGGGTTGGGTTAGGTTAGGTTGGGTTAGGTTAGGTTAGGTTGGGTTAGGTTAGTTTAGGTTAGGTTAGGTTAGGTTAGGTTAAGTTGGGTTGGGTTAGGTTAGGTTAGGTTAGGTAAGGTTAGGTTAGGTTAGGTTAGGTTAAGGTAAAACCGCATTAAACAATGTCACTTAGTGAGATGCAGTGTTTTTCACCTTTACAAGTTTGGAACTGTGATATCTAATGTGAAAGCGCTTGAAACCGTCGTAATGTTGTAGAAAGCAATGTAAAGTAGCGAGTAAAACGTTTTCTAACGATAGAAGTGCGAAGGTCATGTTAGGTTGAGTTATGTTAGTTTAAGCTAGGTAGCGTCGTGAAACTACCAAAAACGACGTCATCTAACGAGATAGTGTTGTTTTATAGCGAGTATTAAACTGCGATAGGTGAAATGTTGTGAAAGCACACAAAACGGCATGAACAAGCCAAATACTGCGTGTTCTACCGTTACAAGTGCGAAACTGCTATATTGTGATATTCTCGTTAAATCGCATGCAAGCATCGTGAAACCTTAAAGAACAATGTCATTTAGCGAGATACAGCGTTCTGTACTGCAATAAGTTGGTGAAAAACTGTGAGGTTATGCAAATATCGTAATTGTGAACAAAACAGTGTAATAGAGCGTTTTTAGATACAAGTGCGAATGTTAGGTTAGGTTAAGATATGAACCGTCGTAAAACCGCATTAAACAATGTCAATTACTGAGATGCAGTGTTTTTCACCATTAAAAGTGGGGAACTGCGATATTTAATGTGAAAGCGCTTGCAACCGTCGTTAGGTTAGGTTAGGTTAGGTTAGGTTAGGTTAGGTCAGGTTAGGTTTGGTTAGGTTAGGTTAGGTTAGGTTAGGTTAGGTTAGATTAGGTTAGGTTGGGTTGAGTTGGGTTAGGTTAGGTTAGGTTAGGTTGGGTTAGGTTAGGTTAGGTTAGGTTAGGTTACGTTAGGTTAGGTTACGGTAGGTTAGGTTAGGTTAGGTTACGTTACGTTAGGTTAGGTTAGGTTAGGTACGGATAATTTGTTTAGGTTAGGTAAGGTTAGGTTAGGTTAGGTTAGGTTGGGTTGGGTTGGGTTAGGTTGGGTTAGGTTAGGTTAGGTTACGTTAGGTTAGGTTAGGTTAGGTTACGTTAGGTTATGTTATGTTAGGTTAGGTTACGTTAGGTTAGGTTAGGTCAGGTAAGGTTAGGTTACGTTAGAATAGGTTAGGTTAGGTTACGTTAGGTTAGGTTAAGTTAGGTTAGGTTAGGTTTGGTTAGGTTAGGTTAGGTTAGCTTAGGTTAGGTTAGGTTGGGTTGGGTTGGGTTGGGTTAGGTTAGGTTAGGTTGGGTTAGGTTAGTTTAGGTTAGGTTAGGTTAAGTTGGGTTGGGTTAGGTTAGGTTAGGTTAGGTAAGGTTAGGTTAGGTTAGGTTAGGTTAAGGTATGAACCGTCGTAAAACCGCATTAAACAATGTCACTTAGTGAGATGCAGTGTTTTTCACCTTTACAAGTTTGGAACTGTGATATCTAATGTGAAAGCGCTTGAAACCGTCGTAATGTTGTAGAAAGCAATGTAAAGTAGCGAGTAAAACGTTTTCTAACGATAGAAGTGCGAAGGTCATGTTAGGTTGAGTTATGTTAGTTTAAGCTAGGTAGCGTCGTGAAACTACCAAAAACAACGTCATCTAACGAGATAGTGTTGTTTTATTGCGAGTACGAAACTGCGATAGGTGAAATGTTGTGAAAGCACACAAAACGGCATGAACAAGCCAAATACTGCATGTTGTACCGTTACAAGTGCGAAACTGCTATGTTGTGATATTCTCGTTAAAGCGCATGCAAGCATCGTGAAACCTTAAAGAACGATGTCATTTAGCGAGATACAGCGTTCTGTACTGCAATAAGTTGGTGAAAAACTGTGAGGTTATGCAAATATCCTAATTGTGAACGAAACAGTGTAATAGAGCGTTTTTTAATACAAGTGCGAATGTTAGGTTAGGTTAAGATATGAACCGTCGTAAAACCGCATTAAACAATGTCACTTAGTGAGATGCAGTGTTTTTCACCATTACAAGTTGGGAACTGCGATATCTAATGTGAAAGCACTTGCAAACGTCGTTAGGTTAGGTTAGGTTAGGTTACGTTAGGTTAGGTTTGGTTAGGTTAGGTTAGGTTAGGTTAGGTTATGTGAGGTTAGGTTGGGTTAGGTTAGGTTAGGTTACGTTAGGTTAAGGTATGAACCGTCGTAAAACCGCAATAAACAATGTCACTTAGTGAGATGCAGTGTTTTTCACCTTTACAAGTTGGTAACTGCGATATCTAATGTGAAAGCGCTTGAAACCGTCGTAATGTTGTAGAAAGCAATGTAAAGTAGCGAGTAAAACGTTTTCTAACGATAGAAGTGCGAAGGTTATGTTAGGTTGAGTTATGTTAGTTTAAGCTAGGTAGCGTCGTGAAACCACCAAAAACGACGTCATCTAACGAGATAGTGTTGTTTTATTGCGAGTACGAAACTGCGATAGGTAAAATGTTGTGAAAGCACACAAAACGGCATGAACAAGCCAAATACTGCGTGTTGTACCGTTACAAGTGCGAAAGTGCTATGTTGTGACATTCTCGGTAAAGCGCATGCAAGTATCATGAAACCTTAAAGAACGATGTCATTTAGCGAGATACAGCGTTCTGTACTGTAATAAGTTGGTGAGAAACTGTGAGGTCAAGCAAATATCGTAATTGTGAACGAAACAGTGTAATTGAGCGTCTTTAGATACAAGTGCGAATGTTAGGTTAGGTTGACATATCAACCGTCGTAAAACCGCATTAAACAATGTCACTTAGTGAGATGTAGTGTTTTTCAACATTACAAGTCGGGAACTACGATATCTAATGTGAAAGCGCATGAAACCGTCGTAATCTTGTAGAAAACATTGTAAAGTGGCGAGTAAAACGTTTTCTAACGATAGAAGTGCGAAGGTTAGGTTAGGTTAGGTTAGTTTAAGCTCGGTAGCGTCGTGAAACTACCAAAAATGACGTCATCTAACGAGATAGTGTTGTTTTATAGCGAGAATTAAACTGCGATAGGTGAAATGTTGTGAAAGCACACAAAACGGCATGAACAAGCCAAATACTGCGTGTTCTACCGTTACAAGTGCGAAACTGCTATATTGTGATATTCTCGTTAAATCGCATGCAAGCATCGTGAAACCTAAAGAACAATGTCATTTAGCGAGATACAGCGTTCTGTACTGCAATAAGTTGGTGAAAAACTGTGAGGTTATGCAAATATCGTAATTGTGAACAAAACAGTGTAATAGAGCGTTTTTAGATACAAGTGCGAATGTTAGGTTAGGTTAAGATATGAACCGTCGTAAAACCGCATTAAACATTGTCAATTACTGAGATGCAGTGTTTTTCACCATTAAAAGTGGGGAACTGCGATATTTAATGTGAAAGCGCTTGCAACCGTCGTTAGGTTAGGTTAGGTTTGGTTAGGTTAGGTTAGGTTAGGTTAGATTAGGTTAGGTTGGGTTGAGTTGGGTTAGGTTAGGTTAGGTTAGGTTGGGTTAGGTTAGGTTAGGTTAGGTTAGGTTACGTTAGGTTAGGTTACGTTAGGTTAGGTTAGGTTAGGTTACGTTACGTTAGGTTAGGTTAGGTTAGGTTAGGTAAGGTTAGGTTAGGTTAGGTTAGGTTGGGTTGGGTGTTGTTGGGTTGGGTTGGGTTGGGTTAGGTTGGGTTAGGTTAGGTTAGGTTACGTTAGGTTAGGTTAGGTTAAGTTACGTTAAGTTATGTTAGGTTAGGTTAGGTTACGTTAGGTTAGGTTAGGTCAGGTAAGGTTAGGTTACGTTAGAATAGGTTAGGTTAGGTTACGTTAGGTTAGGTTAAGTTAGGTTAGGTTAGGTTTGGTTAGGTTAGGTTAGGTTAGCTTAGGTTAGGTTAGGTTGGGTTGGGTTAGGTTAGGTTGGGTTAGGTTAGGTTAGGTTGGGTTAGGTTAGTTTAGGTTAGGTTAGGTTAGGTTAAGTTGGGTTGGGTTAGGTTAGGTTAGGTTAGGTAAGGTTAGGTTAGGTTAGGTTAGGTTAGGTTAAGGTAAAACCGCATTAAACAATGTCACTTAGTGAGATGCAGTGTTTTTCACCTTTACAAGTTTGGAACTGTGATATCTAATGTGAAAGCGCTTGAAACCGTCGTAATGTTGTAGAAAGCAATGTAAAGTAGCGAGTAAAACGTTTTCTAACGATAGAAGTGCGAAGGTCATGTTAGGTTGAGTTATGTTAGTTTAAGCTAGGTAGCGTCGTGAAACTACCAAAAACGACGTCGTCTAACGAGATAGTGTTGTTTTATAGCGAGTATTAAACTGCGATAGGTGAAATGTTGTGAAAGCACACAAAACGGCATGAACAAGCCAAATACTGCGTGTTCTACCGTTACAAGTGCGAAACTGCTATATTGTGATATTCTCGGTAAATCGCATGCAAGCATCGTGAAACCTTAAAGAACAATGTCATTTAGCGAGATACAGCGTTCTGTACTGCAATAAGTTGGTGAAAAACTGTGAGGTTATGCAAATATCGTAATTGTGAACAAAACAGTGTAATAGAGCGTTTTTAGATACAAGTGCGAATGTTAGGTTAGGTTAAGATATGAACCGTCGTAAAACCGCATTAAACAATGTCAATTACTGAGATGCAGTGTTTTTCACCATTAAAAGTGGGGAACTGCGATATTTAATGTGAAAGCGCTTGCAACCGTCGTTAGGTTAGGTTAGGTTAGGTTAGGTTAGGTTAGGTTAGGTCAGGTTAGGTTTGGTTAGGTTAGGTTAGGTTAGGTTAGGTTAGATTAGGTTAGGTTGGGTTGAGTTGGGTTAGGTTAGGTTAGGTTAGGTTAGGTTGGGTTAGGTTAGGTTAGGTTAGGTTAGGTTACGTTAGGTTAGGTTACGTTAGGTTAGGTTAGGTTAGGTTACGTTACGTTAGGTTAGGTTAGGTTAGGTACGGATAATTTGGTTAGGTTAGGTAAGGTTAGGTTAGGTTAGGTTAGGTTGGGTTGGGTGTTGTTGGGTTGGGTTGGGTTGGGTTAGGTTGGGTTAGGTTAGGTTAGGTTACGTTAGGTTAGGTTAGGTTAGGTTACGTTAGGTTATGTTAGGTTAGGTTAGGTTACGTTAGGTTAGGTTAGGTCAGGTAAGGTTAGGTTACGTTAGAATAGGTTAGGTTAGGTTACGTTAGGTTAGGTTAAGTTAGGTTAGGTTAGGTTTGGTTAGGTTAGGTTAGGTTAGCTTAGGTTAGGTTAGGTTGGGTTGGGTTGGGTTGGGTTAGGTTAGGTTAGGTTGGGTTAGGTTAGTTTAGGTTAGGTTAGGTTAGGTTAGGTTAAGTTGGGTTGGGTTAGGTTAGGTTAGGTTAGGTAAGGTTAGGTTAGGTTAGGTTAGGTTAGGTTAAGGTATGAACCGTCGTAAAACCGCATTAAACAATGTCACTTAGTGAGATGCAGTGTTTTTCACCTTTACAAGTTTGGAACTGTGATATCTAATGTGAAAGCGCTTGAAACCGTCGTAATGTTGTAGAAAGCAATGTAAAGTAGCGAGTAAAACGTTTTCTAACGATAGAAGTGCGAAGGTCATGTTAGGTTGAGTTATGTTAGTTTAAGCTAGGTAGCGTCGTGAAACTACCAAAAACAACGTCATCTAACGAGATAGTGTTGTTTTATTGCGAGTACGAAACTGCGATAGGTGAAATGTTGTGAAAGCACACAAAACGGCATGAACATGCCAAATACTGCGTGTTGTACCGTTACAAGTGCGAAACTGCTATGTTGTGATATTCTCGTTAAAGCGCATGCAAGCATCGTGAAACCTTAAAGAACGATGTCATTTAGCGAGATACAGCGTTCTGTACTGCAATAAGTTGGTGAAAAACTGTGAGGTTATGCAAATATCCTAATTTTGAACGAAACAGTGTAATAGAGCGTTTTTTAATACAAGTGCGAATGTTAGGTTAGGTTAAGATATGAACCGTCGTAAAACCGCATTAAACAATGTCACTTAGTGAGATGCAGTGTTTTTCACCATTACAAGTTGGGAACTGCGATATCTAATGTGAAAGCACTTGCAAACGTCGTTAGGTTAGGTTAGGTTAGGTTACGTTAGGTTAGGTTTGGTTAGGTTAGGTTAGGTTAGGTTAGGTTATGTTAGGTTAGGTTGGGTTAGGTTAGGTTAGGTTACGTTAGGTTAAGGTATGAACCGTCGTAAAACCGCAATAAACAATGTCACTTAGTGAGATGCAGTGTTTTTCACCTTTACAAGTTGGTAACTGCGATATCTAATGTGAAAGCGCTTGAAACCGTCGTAATGTTGTAGAAAGCAATGTAAAGTAGCGAGTAAAACGTTTTCTAACGATAGAAGTGCGAAGGTCATGTTAGGTTGAGTTGTTAGTTTAAGCTAGGTAGCGTCGTGAAACTACCAAAAACAACGTCATCTAACGAGATAGTGTTGTTTTATTGCGAGTACGAAACTGCGATAGGTGAAATGTTGTGAAAGCACACAAAACGGCATGAGCAAGCCAAATACTGCGTGTTGTACCGTTACAAGTGCGAAACTGCTATGTTGTGATATTCTCGTTAAAGCGCATGCAAGCATCGTGAAACCTTAAAGAACGATGTCATTTAGCGAGATACAGCGTTCTGTACTGCAATAAGTTGGTGAAAAACTGTGAGGTTATGCAAAGATCCTAATTGTGAACGAAACAGTGTAATAGAGCGTTTTTTAATACAAGTGCGAATGTTAGGTTAGGTTAAGATATGAACCGTCGTAAAACCGCATTAAACAATGTCACTTAGTGAGATGCAGTGTTTTTCACCATTACAAGTTGGGAACTGCGATATCTAGTGTGAAAGCACTTGCAAACGTCGTTAGGTTAGGTTAGGTTAGGTTAGGTTAGGTTACGTTAGGTTAGGTTTGGTTAGGTTAGGTTAGGTTAGGTTAGGTTATGTTAGGTTAGGTTGGGTTAGGTTAGGTTAGGTTACGTTAGGTTAAGGTATGAACCGTCGTAAAACCGCAATAAACAATGTCAGTTAGTGAGATGCAGTGTTTTTCACCTTTACAAGTTGGGAACTGCGATATCTAATGTGAAAGCGCTTGAAACCGTCGTAATGTTGTAGAAAGCAATGTAAAGTAGCGAGTAAAACGTTTTCTAACGATAGAAGTGCGAAGGTTATGTTAGGTTGAGTTATGTTAGTTTAAGCTAGGTAGCGTCGTGAAACCACCAAAAACGACGTCGTCTAACGAGATAGTGTTGTTTTATTGCGAGTACGAAACTGCGATAGGTAAAATGTTGTGAAAGCACACAAAACGGCATGAACAAGCCAAATACTGCGTGTTGTACCGTTACAAGTGCGAAAGTGCTATGTTGTGACATTCTCGGTAAAGCGCATGCAAGTATCGTGAAACCTTAAAGAACGATGTCATTTAGCGAGATACCGCGTTCTGTACTGTAATAAGTTGGTGAGAAACTGTGAGGTCAAGCAAATATCGTAATTGTGAACGAAACAGTGTAATTGAGCGTCTTTAGATACGAGTGCGAATGTTAGGTTAGGTTGACATATCAACCGTCGTAAAACCGCATTAAACAATGTCACTTAGTGATATGTAGTGTTTTTCAACATTACAAGTCGGGAACTACGATATCTAATGTGAAAGCGCATGAAACCGTCGTAATCTTGTAGAAAACATTGTAAAGTGGCGAGTCAAACGTTTTCTAACGATGGAAGTGCGAAGGTTAGGTTAGGTTAGGTTAGTTTAAGCTAGGTAGCGTCGTGAAACTACCAAAAACGACGTCATCTAACGAGATAGTGTTGTTTTATAGCGAGTATTAAACTGCGATAGGTGAAATGTTGTGAAAGCACACAAAACGGCATGAACAAGCCAAATACTGCGTGTTCTACCGTTACAAGTGCGAAACTGCTATATTGTGATATTCTCGTTAAATCGCATGCAAGCATCGTGAAACCTTAAAGAACAATGTCATTTAGCGAGATACAGCGTTCTGTACTGCAATAAGTTGGTGAAAAACTGTGAGGTTATGCAAATATCGTAATTGTGAACAAAACAGTGTAATAGAGCGTTTTTAGATACAAGTGCGAATGTTAGGTTAGGTTAAGATATGAACCGTCGTAAAACCGCATTAAACAATGTCAATTACTGAGATGCAGTGTTTTTCACCATTAAAAGTTGGGAACTGCGATATTTATTGTGAAAGCGCTTGCAACCGTCGTTAGGTTAGGTTAGGTTAGGTTAGGTTAGGTTAGGTTTGGTTAGGTTAGGTTAGGTTAGGTTAGGTTAGGTTAGGTTAGGTTGGGTTGAGTTGGGTTAGGTTAGGTTAGGTTAGGTTAGGTTGGGTTAGGTTAGGTTAGGTTAGGTTAGGTTACGTTAGGTTAGCTTACGTTAGGTTAGGTTAGGTTACGTTACGTTAGGTTAGGTTAGGTTAGGTAAGGATAATTTGGTTAGGTTAGGTAAGGTTAGGTTAGGTTGGGTTGGGTGTTGTTGGGTTGGGTTGGGTTGGGTTAGGTTGGGTTAGGTTAGGTTAGGTTACGTTAGGTTAGGTTAGGTTACGTTAGGTTATGTTAGGTTAGGTTAGGTTACGTTAGGTTAGGTTAGGTCAGGTAAGGTTAGGTTACGTTAGAATAGGTTAGGTTAGGTTACGTTAGGTTAGGTTAAGTTAGGTTAGGTTTGGTTAGGTTAGGTTAGGTTAGCTTAGGTTAGGTTGGGTTGGGTTGGGTTAGGTTGGGTTAGGTTAGGTTAGGTTGGGTTAGGTTAGTTTAGGTTAGGTTAGGTTAGGTTAGGTTAAGTTGGGTTGGGTTAGGTTAGGTTAGGTTAGGTAAGGTTAGGTTAGGTTAGGTTAGGTTAGGTTAGGTTAGGTTAAGGTATGAACCGTCGTAAAACCGCATTAAACAATGTCACTTAGTGAGATGCAGTGTTTTTCACCTTTACAAGTTGGGAACTGTGATATCTAATGTGAAAGTGCTTGAAACCGTCGTAATGTTGTAGAAAGCAATGTAAAGTTATTTACATTGGGCAGGGTTTCACCGCCAGCATGCGGCCACGGAATAATCTGCTCTTGTACGTTCTGCAGATTCTCGCCTTGTGCCTGGGGTTATCATCGGATGGATGGTCACCGGAAAGCCTGCTGCCAGTGATTTTGTCACCCGACGCCAATCAGCGCAGTCCTGAATTCCGCTGCACAGATGAATTTTCCTGGATTCGGTGGCCAGCTCAAGTTTCGGTTTCCGGTGCTTTGAACTACACAGTCAAATCGACAGCGACAAGCGAGGCCTCGAGATACGCCCCACACGTTTTCAGCGGCATTGGGCAGGGTTTCACCGCCAGCATGCGGCCACGGAATAATCTGCTCTTGTACGTTCTGCAGATTCTCGCCTTGTGCCTGGGGTTATCATCGGATGGATGGTCACCGGAAAGCCTGCTGCCAGTGATTTTGTCACCCGACGCCAATCAGCGCAGTCCTGAATTCCGCTGCACAGATGAATTTTCCTGGATTCGGTGGCCAGCTCAAGTTTCGGTTTCCGGTGCTTTGAACTACACAGTCAAATCGACAGCGACAAGCGAGGCCTCGAGATACGCCCCACACGTTTTCAGCGGCATTGGGCAGGGTTTCACCGCCAGCATGCGGCCACGGAATAATCTGCTCTTGTACGTTCTGCAGGTTAGTAAAAAACATTCCTATTCCAAATGCACCACGACTTTCCGGTGCCTGGTGGTGTTGCCTTGCCCAAGAGCCTTTTGTGATGGAGTGGCCGAGTGCTTTGATGCTGCGTGTATGTTGGTATTGCTTCTGAGTGGGGACATTGAAATGAACCCGGGCCCTAATGATTCTGCAATGCAGGAGCTACTTAAAGGTCAAAAAGAAATACTTGAGGTGATGGGAACAATTAGAAAGAAGCTCGACGACTACATTGCTCTTACGGATCAGAGGTTAGACTCAATTGAAAGTGAATTAAAATGCCTTGCCGGTAAAAGTGTACAATTTGAACGTTGTGAGAAAACAGTGGATCGAATATCGGCAGGCATTGTTGAGATGCAAGTGAAACTCGATGATCTTGAGAACAGAAGCAGACGTAATAATTTGGTTGTATATGGGTTGAAAGAAAGTACTGGTGAAACAACTGAATCACTTCGTAAAACTGTTCTTGACGATATTTTTACTGCTAAAATGGGTGTCACCTTAATGAGTGTTGAAAGAATTCACCGCATTGGAACAAAGAAGCGGGGGAAGAACAGACCAGTCATTCTACGGCTTTACAACTTTCGAGAAAAAGCTGATCTCTACAAAAATGCACACAAATTGAAAGATTCTGGCTTATCAATCAGTGACGACTATTCCAAGCAGGTGCGCGAAAAAAGAAAGCACTTATGGGAATATGCAAAATCAAAAAAAGCAGATGGTCACACAGTGAAACTTTCTTTTGATAAGCTTATCATTGACGGTAGGACTTACACTTGGGATAGTGTTGCGCAAGATGTCACAAAAGTAAGACGTTCGTGACGCGATAACAAAGAAGTGAGACAAAAGCCCCAAGGTGCCCGAGATATTGCCCTTCTGATGATGAATTGCCGAAGTGTTAAGAATAAAGCTGATGAGCTGGGTGGCCTTATTGGGTCAGTGAACGCTGACTTAGTCATTGGGTCAGAATCTTGGCTTGACGAAGCAGTTTCGAACTCTGAAATGTTTCCTTGCAATTTTCAAACATATCGAAAAGACCGGTCAACGCATGGTGGTGGTGTTTTCATTCTTGTGAAGGATTCTTTGATGTCCGAAGAAATTTTTATTGATAACAATGAAACTGAATCTGTTTGGTGCCGAGTAGTGCAAAGTAATCGTTCTAGTTTCATTGTTGGTGCTTTCTATCGGCCTCCTGTCTTTGAACCGAATGTTATGCGTCAGCTGAGAAAAATTGCCTGCACATTTTCTAAAGAATGTGTCGTTCTTGCTGGTGACTTTAATTTACCGGATGCTGAGTGGAATAACGGTAATTGTGTCTTAAAGTCTCAGGCAGCGACATACTGTGAATTGAAAACGTTGACTGACGTGCTCGGCCTCATGCAGTATGTTTCCAGTCCTACGCGAGGTGACAACATTCTGGATTTGTTGTTTTGTAATACCCCTGATGTCATTAATGAAACACACGTTATTCCCGGTATTAGTGATCACAACGCCGTCTTTGCAAAGCTAACAAGATCTCGGGTAAATACAAAGAAATGCGAATCTAGGAGAATCTTCTTTTATAGTAAAGCAAACTATCAGCAAATATCAGCTGGTCTTGAGCAACAATTTCTGTCTTTTGAATGCAGTGCAGACGAAGCAACTGTTGAGCAGCTATGGCAAGTGTTTAAGGAACGCATTACTGGGCTCATTCGGCGTCACGTCCCGAGCGTCTCAAGCGATAAACTGAGTAAAATAAAGAAACCTTGGATTAAGGGGCATCTTATTCAGCTTATCAAAAAGCGCAAGAGGGCTTTTTCCCGATACTGCCAAAAAAAATCCCCTGAAAATTTTAATAAAATGAAAGATTTGACATCACTTTATAAAATGGAACTGAAAGAAGCCAAGAAAAAGTATTTTAAGAGTCTGGCCGCTGACTTTTCTAATAAGAAAAGGTTTTGGAAATATATGAGACGATGTGGTACTGAGAAGGTTAGCCCACCAAACCTACGTCACGGTGGCGAGATTGTAATTGAGGATCGAGATAAAGCCACACTTTTTAACGACTTCTTTAAATCGGTCTTCCGCCCACCTACACAAGTGATTGTCACGAATAAAAAAGAACAATATTTGCCTATGGGTGAGATAGAGCTTTCATTCAATGGCATAATGAAGTTGTTACAGCGCATTGACGAAGGTAAAGCAACTGGCCCAGATGGCATATCACCAAGAGTTTTAAAACTTTGCTCTGAGGCAGTGGCTCGTTACCTTTATGTTATCTATAAAAAATCACTCGATGAAGGCAAGCTTCCTGATGATTGGAAAATAGCTAATGTTGTGCCAGTTTTCAAAAGTGGTTCTAAATCAGACGTATCAAATTACAGACCAATTTCTTTGACGCCGATTTGTTGTAAAGTACTTGAACATGTTCTTTTTTCTGCTTTAATGAATCACCTGACTTCAATTAAATTTTTTAATCCTAAACAACACGGATTTAGACAGGGTTTTTCATGCACAACCCAATTAATTGAATTCTATCATGATATAGCATCAGTTTTAGATAATCGAGGACAGATTGATTGTTTATTTTTAGACTTCAGAAAGGCTTTCGATACGGTATCACACTCTATTCTGATTCAAAAACTGCAGAACTTGAACATTCATCAAACCATTTGCCGTTGGATTGCGGACTATTTAACTTCAAGAAAACAAAAGGTTGTGCTTGGTGGATCTTGTTCGTGTTTAGCTTCGGTGACATCAGGGGTACCTCAGGGTTCCGTACTCGGTCCGCTTCTCTTCCTTGTGTTTATTAATGATATTTCGGATACAATTAGGTGTCGTATTAGAATGTTTGCTGATGACTGTGTGTTGTATACTGAATTGACCGACCAAACGGATTCCACCCAGCTTCAGGATGACCTTAATCACGTGGAGGCATGGTGTAAAAATAATGACATGGTATTAAACACGAATAAATGTGTTCACGTCAGTTTCACCAAAAAGGTTAATAGATTTACAAATCAGTACATCTTAAACAATGAAGTTATTAGGTATGAACACAAATATAAGTATTTGGGTGTCACGCTTTCTGAGGATGGGGGATGGTCTGAGCACATTGGCAGTGTTGTAAGTAGAGCGGGAAAAGCCCTAGGCTTTTTACAAAGAAATCTTAAACATGTAACCAAGGAAGTTAAACAGGCCGCATATTATGCCTATGTGAGACCAATACTAGAATACGCCTGTCCTGTGTGGGATCCGTTTAACAAAATACATATTCATGAATTAGAGCGCATTCAGTCGATGGCAGCAAGATTTGTTCTGGGAAAATATGGCCGAACTGAAAGCTCCCGTTGTATGAAAAGAGAACTTAATTGGCAATATTTACAAGATCGAAGACGTAATCTAAGATTAAAACTATTTTATTCGATATATAACAATAAAACGGGCATTAATGCTTCAGATTATTTAAAAAAAGCGTATTATCAATCCTCCCGTCATGATCACAAATTTAAAGTACGGCCATACAACCCCAGAACGGATCTTTTTAAGCATTCTTTTTTTCCGCAATCCATTGTTGAATGGAACACGTTACCAGCCGATGTAGTTGGCCGCAAGACTGCGGATTCATTTTATGAGGCTCTGTGCCCCCCGCAATAATGCCTAAGTGGCGCTGCGGGATTTGTTTCAAATAATAAATAATAATAAAGTAGCGAGTAAAACGTTTTCTAACGATAGAAGTGCGAAGGTCATGTTAGGTTGAGTTGTTAGTTTAAGCTAGGTAGCGTCGTGAAACTACCAAAAACAACGTCATCTAACGAGATAGTGTTGTTTTATTGCGAGTACGAAACTGCGATAGGTGAAATGTTGTGAAAGCACACAAAACGGCATGAGCAAGCCAAATACTGCGTGTTGTACCGTTACAAGTGCGAAACTGCTATGTTGTGATATTCTCGTTAAAGCGCATGCAAGCATCGTGAAACCTTAAAGAACGATGTCATTTAGCGAGATACAGCGTTCTGTACTGCAATAAGTTGGTGAAAAACTGTGAGGTTATGCAAAGATCCTAATTGTGAACGAAACAGTGTAATAGAGCGTTTTTTAATACAAGTGCGAATGTTAGGTTAGGTTAAGATATGAACCGTCGTAAAACCGCATTAAACAATGTCACTTAGTGAGATGCAGTGTTTTTCACCATTACAAGTTGGGAACTGCGATATCTAGTGTGAAAGCACTTGCAAACGTCGTTAGGTTAGGTTAGGTTAGGTTAGGTTAGGTTACGTTAGGTTAGGTTTGGTTAGGTTAGGTTAGGTTAGGTTAGGTTATGTTAGGTTAGGTTGGGTTAGGTTAGGTTAGGTTACGTTAGGTTAAGGTATGAACCGTCGTAAAACCGCAATAAACAATGTCACTTAGTGAGATGCAGTGTTTTTCACCTTTACAAGTTGGGAACTGCGATATCTAATGTGAAAGCGCTTGAAACCGTCGTAATGTTGTAGAAAGCAATGTAAAGTAGCGAGTAAAACGTTTTCTAACGATAGAAGTGCGAAGGTTATGTTAGGTTGAGTTATGTTAGTTTAAGCTAGGTAGCGTCGTGAAACCACCAAAAACGACGTCGTCTAACGAGATAGTGTTGTTTTATTGCGAGTACGAAACTGCGATAGGTAAAATGTTGTGAAAGCACACAAAACGGCATGAACAAGCCAAATACTGCGTGTTGTACCGTTACAAGTGCGAAAGTGCTATGTTGTGACATTCTCGGTAAAGCGCATGCAAGTATCGTGAAACCTTAAAGAACGATGTCATTTAGCGAGATACCGCGTTCTGTACTGTAATAAGTTGGTGAGAAACTGTGAGGTCAAGCAAATATCGTAATTGTGAACGAAACAGTGTAATTGAGCGTCTTTAGATACAAGTGCGAATGTTAGGTTAGGTTGACAAATCAACCGTCGTAAAACCGCATTAAACAATGTCACTTAGTGATATGTAGTGTTTTTCAACATTACAAGTCGGGAACTACGATATCTAATGTGAAAGCGCATGAAACCGTCGTAATCTTGTAGAAAACATTGTAAAGTGGCGAGTCAAACGTTTTCTAACGATGGAAGTGCGAAGGTTAGGTTAGGTTAGGTTAGTTTAAGCTAGGTAGCGTCGTGAAACTACCAAAAACGACGTCATCTAACGAGATAGTGTTGTTTTATAGCAAGTATTAAACTGCGATAGGTGAAATGTTGTGAAAGCACACAAAACGGCATGAACAAGCCAAATACTGCGTGTTCTACCGTTACAAGTGCGAAACTGCTATATTGTGATATTCTCGTTAAATCGCATGCAAGCATCGTGAAACCTTAAAGAACAATGTCATTTAGCGAGATACAGCGTTCTGTACTGCAATAAGTTGGTGAAAAACTGTGAGGTTATGCAAATATCGTAATTGTGGACGAAACAGTGTAATAGAGCGTTTTTAGATACAAGTGCGAATGTTAGGTTAGGTTAAGATATGAACCGTCGTAAAACCGCATTAAACAATGTCAATTACTGAGATGCAGTGTTTTTCACCATTAAAATTGGGGAACTGCGATATTTAATGTGAAAGCGCTTGCAACCGTCGTTAGGTTAGGTTAGGTTAGGTTAGGTTAGGTTAGGTTTGGTTAGGTTAGGTTTGGTTAGATTAGGTTAGGTTGGGTTGAGTTGGGTTAGGTTAGGTTAGGTTAGGTTAGGTTGGGTTAGGTTAGGTTAGGTTAGGTTACGTTAGGTTAGGTTACGTTAGGTTAGGTTAGGTTAGGTTACGTTAGGTTAGGTTAGGTTAGGTAAGGATAATTTGGTTAGGTTAGGTAAGGTTAGGTTAGGTTGGGTTGGGTGTTGTTGGGTTGGGTTGGGTTGGGTGTTGTTGGGTTGGGTTGGGTTGGGTTACGTTAGGTTAGGTTAGGTTAGGTTACGTTAGGTTATGTTAGGTTAGGTTAGGTTACGTTAGGTTAGGTAAGGTCAGGTAAGGTTAGGTTACGTTAGAATAGGTTAGGTTAGGTTACGTTAGGTTAGGTTAAGTTAGGTTAGGTTAGGTTTGGTTAGGTTAGGTTAGGTTAGCTTAGGTTAGGTTAGGTTGGGATGGGTTGGGTTAGGTTGGGTTAGGTTAGGTTAGGTTAGGTTAGGTTGGGTTAGGTTAGTTTAGGTTAGGTTAGGTTAGGTTAAGTTGGGTTGGGTTAGGTTAGGTTAGGTTAGGTAAGGTTAGGTTAGGTTAAGGTATGAACCGTCGTAAAACCGCATTAAACAATGTCACTTAGTGAGATGCAGTGTTTTCACCATTACAAGTCGGGAACTGCGATATCTAATGTGAAAGCGCTTGCAAACGTCGTTAGGTTAGGTTAGGTTAGGTTAGGTTAGGTTAGGTTTGGTTAGGTTAGGTTAGGTTAGGTTAGGGTATGTTAGGTAAGGTTTGGTTAGGTTAGGTTAGGTTAGGTTGGGTTAGGTAAGGTTAGGTTAGGTTAAGATATGAACCGCGCTAAAACCGCATTAAACAATGTCACTTAGTGAGATGCTGTGTTTTCCAACATTACAAGTCGGGAACTGCGATCTCTAATGTGAAAGCGCATGAAACCGTCGTAAGCTTGTAGAAAACATTGTAAAGTAGCGAATAAAACGTTTTCTAACAATAGAAGTGCGAAGGTTCGGTTAGTTTGAGCTAGGTAGCGTCGTGAAACCACCAAAAACGATGTCATCTAACGAGATAGTGTTGTTTTATTGCGAGTACGAAACTGCGATAGGTGAAATATTGTGAAAGCACACAAAATGGCATGAACTAGCCAGATACTGCGTCTTGTGCCGTTACAAGTGCGAAACTGCTTTATTGTGATATTCTCGTTAAAGCGCATGCAAGTATCGTGAAACCTTAAAGAACGATGTCATCTAGCGAGATACAGCGTTCTGTACTGTAATAAGTTGGTGAGAAACTGTGAGGTCAAGCAAATATCGTAATTGTGAACGAAACAGTGTAATTGAGCGTATTTAGATACAAGTGCGAATGTTAGGTTAGGTTGAGATATCAACTGTCGTAAAACCGCATTAAACAATGTCACTTAGTGAGATGTAGTGTTTTTCAACAAGTCGGGAACTACGATATCTAATGTGAAAGCGCATGAAACCGTCGTAATCGTGTAGAAAACATTGTAAAATTGCGAGTAAAACGTTTTCTAACGATAGAAGTGCGAAGGTTAGGTTAGGTTAGGTTAGTTTAAGCTAGGTAGCGTCGTGAAACTACCAAAAACGACGTCATCTAACGAGATAGGGTTGTTTTATTGCGAGTATTAAACTGCGATAGTGAAATGTTGTGAATGCACACAAAACGGCATGAACAAGCCAAATACTGCGTGTTCTACCGTTACAAGTGCGAAACTGCTATATTGTAATATTCTCGTTAAAGCGCATGCAAGCATCGTGAAACCTTAAAGAACAATGTCATTTAGCGAGATACAGCGTTCTGTACTGCAATAAGTTGGTGAAAAACTGTGAGGTTATGCAAATATCGTAATTGTGAATGAAACAGTGTAATAGAGCGTTTTTTAATACAAGTGCGAATGTTAGGTTAGGTTAAGATATGAACCGTCGTAAAACCGCATTAATCAATGTCACTTAGTGAGATGCAGTGTTTTTCACCATTACAAGTCGGGAACTGCGATATCTAATGTGAAAGCACTTGCAAACGTCGTTAGGTTAGGTTAGGTTAGGTTAGGTTACGTTAGGTTAGGTTAGGTTAGGTTTGGTTAGGTTAGGTTAGGTTAGGTTAGGTTAGGTTACGTTAGGTTAAGGTATGAACCGTCGTAAAACCGCAATAAACAATGTCACTTAGTGAGATGCAGTGATTTTCACCTGTACAAGTTGGGAACTGCGATATCTAATGTGAAAGCGCTTGAAACCGTCGTAATGTTGTAGAAAGCAATGTAAAGTAGCGAGTAAAACGTTTTCTAACGATAGAAGTGCGAAGGTTATGTTAGGTTGAGTTATGTTAGTTTAAGCTAGGTAGCGTCGTGAAACCACCAAAAACGACGTCATCTAACGAGATAGTGTTGTTTTATTGCGAGTACGAAACTGCGATAGGTAAAATGTTGTGAAAGCACACAAAACGGCATGAACAAGCCAAATACTGCGTGTTGTACCGTTACAAGTGCGAAACTGCTATGTTGTGACATTCTCGGTAAAGCGCATGCAAGTATCGTGAAACCTTAAAGAACGATGTCATTTAGCGAGATACAGCGTTCTGTACTGTAATAAGTTGGTGAGAAACTGTGAGGTCAAGCAAATATCGTAATTGTGAACGAAACAGTGTAATTGAGCGTCTTTAGATACAAGTGCGAATGTTAGGTTAGGTTGACATATCAACCGTCGTAAAACCGCATTAAACAATGTCACTTAGTGAGATGTAGTGTTTTTCAACATTACAAGTCGGGAACTACGATATCTAATGTGAAAGCGCATGAAACCGTCGTAATCTTGTAGAAAACATTGTAAAGTGGCGAGTAAAACGTTTTCTAACGATAGAAGTGCGAAGGTTAGGTTAGGTTAGGTTAGTTTAGGCTAGGTAGCGTCGTGAAACTACCAAAAACGACGTCATCTAACGAGATAGTGTTGTTTTATAGCGAGTAATAAACTGCGATAGGTGAAATGTTGTGAAAGCACACAAAACGGCATGAACAAGCCAAATACTGCGTGTTGTACCGTTACAAGTGCGAAACTGCTATGTTGTGACATTCACGGTAAAGCGCATGCAAGCATCGTGAAACCTTAAAGAACAATGTCATTTAGCGAGATACAGCGTTCTGTACTGCAATAAGTTGGTGAAAAACTGTGAGGTTATGCAAATATCCTAATTGTGAACGAAACAGTGTAATAGAGCGTTTTTTAATACAAGTGCGAATGTTAGGGTAGGTTAAGATATGAACCGTCGTAAAACCGCATTAATCAATGTCACTTAGTGAGATGCAGTGTTTTTCACCATTACAAGTCGGGAACTGCGATATCTAATGTGAAAGCGCTTGCAAACGTCGTTAGGTTAGGTTAGGTTAGGTTAGGTTAGGTTAGGTTAGGTTACGTTAGGTTAGGTTAGGTTAGGTTTGGTTAGGTTAGGTTAGGTTAGGTTAGGTTAGGGTATGTTAGGTAAGGTTTGGTTAGGTTAGGTTAGGTTAGGTTGGTTTAGGTAAGGTTAGGTTAGGTTAAGATATGAACCGCGCTAAAACCGCGTTAAACAATGTCACTTAGTGAGATGCTGTGTTTTTCACCATTACAAGTCGGGAACTGCGATATCTAATGTGAAAGCGCATGAAACCGTCGTAATCTTGTAGAAAACATTGTAAAGTAGCGAATAAAACGTTTTCTAACGATAGAAGTGCGAAGGTCCGGTTAGTTTGAGTTATGTTAGTTTAAGCTAGGTAGCGTCGTGAAACCACCAAAAACGACGTCATCTAACGAGATAGTGTTGTTTTAATGCGAGTACGAAACTGCGACAGGTAAAATGTTGTGAAAGCACTCAAAACGGCATGAACAAGCCAAATACTGCGTGTTGTACCGTTACAAGTGCGAAACTGCTATGTTGTGACATTCTCGTTAAACCGCATGCAACTATCGTGAAACCTTAAAGAACGATGTCATTTAGCGAGATACAGCGTTCTGTACTGTAATAAGTTGGTGAGAAACTGTGAGGTCAAGCAAATATCGTAATTGTGAACGAAACAGTGTAATTGAGCGTCTTTAGATACAAGTGCGAATGTTAGGTTAGGTTGACATATCAACCGTCGTAAAACCGCATTAAACAATGTCACTTAGTGAGATGTAGTGTTTTTCAACATTACAAGTCGGGAACTACGATATCTAATGTGAAAGCGCATGAAACCGTCGTAATCTTGTAGAAAACATTGTAAAGTTGCGAGTAAAACGTTTTCTAACGATAGAAGTGCGAAGGTTAGGTTAGGTTAGGTTAGTTTAAGCTAGGTAGCGTCGTGAAACTACCAAAAACGACGTCATCTAACGAGATAGTGTTGTTTTATTGCGAGTATTAAACTGCGATAGGTAAAATGTTGTGAATGCACACAAAACGGCATGAACAAGCCAAATACTGCGTGTTCTACCGTTACAAGTGCGAAACTGCTATATTGTGATATTCTCGTTAAAGCGCATGCAAGCATCGTGAAACCTTAAAGAACAATGTCATTTAGCGAGATACAGCGTTCTGTACTGCAATAAGTTGGTGAAAAACTGTGAGGTTATGCAAATATCGTAATTGTGGACGAAACAGTGTAATAGAGCGTTTTTCAATACAAGTGCGAATGTTAGGTTAGGTTGACATATCAACCGTCGTAAAACCGCATTAAACAATGTCACTTAGTGAGATGTAGTGTTTTTCAACATTACAAGTCGGGAACTACGATATCTAATGTGAAAGAGCATGAAACCGTCGTAATCTTGTAGAAAACATTGTAAAGTGGCGAGTAAAACGTTTTCTAACGATAGAAGTGCGAAGGTTAGGTTAGGTTAGGTTAGTTTAAGCTAGGTAGCGTCGTGAAACTACCAAAAACGACGTCATCTAACGAGATAGTGTTGTTTTATAGCGAGTATTAAACTGCGATAGGTGAAATGTTGTGAAAGCACACAAAACGGCATGAACAAGCCAAATACTGCGTGTTCTACCGTTACAAGTGCGAAACTGCTATATTGTGATATTCTCGTTAAATCGCATGCAAGCATCGTGAAACCTTAAAGAACAATGTCATTTAGCGAGATACAGCGTTCTGTACTGCAATAAGTTGGTGAAAAACTGTGAGGTTATGCAAATATCCTAATTGTGAACGAAACAGTGTAATAGAGCGTTTTTTAATACAAGTGCGAATGTTAGGTTAGGTTAAGATATGAACCGTCGTAAAACCGCATTAATCAATGTCACTTAGTGAGATGCAGTGTTTTTCACCATTACAAGTCGGGAACTGCGATATCTAATGTGAAAGCGCTTGCAAACGTCGTTAGGTTAGGTTAGGTTAGGTTAGGTTAGGTTAGGTTAGGTTACGTTAGGTTAGGTTAGGTTAGGTTTGGTTAGGTTAGGTTAGGTTAGGTTAGGTTAGGGTATGTTAGGTAAGGTTTGGTTAGGTTAGGTTAGGTTAGGTTAGGGTATGTTAGGTAAGGTTTGGTTAGGTTAGGTTAGGTTAGGTTGGTTTAGGTAAGGTTAGGTTAGGTTAAGATATGAACCGCGCTAAAACCGCGTTAAACAATGTCACTTAGTGAGATGCTGTGTTTTTCACCATTACAAGTCGGGAACTGCGATATCTAATGTGAAAGCGCATGAAACCGTCGTAATCTTGTAGAAAACATTGTAAAGTAGCGAATAAAACGTTTTCTAACGATAGAAGTGCGAAGGTCCGGTTAGTTTGAGTTATGTTAGTTTAAGATAGGTAGCGTCGTGAAACCACCAAAAACGACGTCATCTAACGAGATAGTGTTGTTTTAACGCGAGTACGAAACTGCGACAGGTAAAATGTTGTGAAAGCACTCAAAACGGCATGAACAAGCCAAATACTGCGTGTTGTACCGTTACAAGTGCGAAACTGCTATGTTGTGACATTCTCGGTAAAGCGCATGCAAGTATCGTGAAACCTTAAAGAACGATGTCATTTAGCGAGATACAGCGTTCTGTACTGTAATAAGTTGGTGAGAAACTGTGAGGTCAAGCAAATATCGTAATTGTGAACGAAACAGTGTAATTGAGCGTCTTTAGATACAAGTGCGAATGTTAGGTTAGGTTGACATATCAACCGTCGTAAAACCGCATTAAACAATGTCACTTAGTGAGATGTAGTGTTTTTCAACATTACAAGTCGGGAACTACGATATCTAATGTGAAAGCGCATGAAACCGTCGTAATCTTGTAGAAAACATTGTAAAGTTGCGAGTAAAACGTTTTCTAACGATAGAAGTGCGAAGGTTAGGTTAGGTTAGGTTAGTTTAAGCTAGGTAGCGTCGTGAAACTACCAAAAACGACGTCATCTAACGAGATAGTGTTGTTTTATTGCGAGTATTAAACTGCGATAGGTAAAATGTTGTGAATGCACACAAAACGGCATGAACAAGCCAAATACTGCGTGTTCTACCGTTACAAGTGCGAAACTGCTATATTGTGATATTCTCGTTAAAGCGCATGCAAGCATCGTGAAACCTTAAAGAACAATGTCATTTAGCGAGATACAGCGTTCTGTACTGCAATAAGTTGGTGAAAAACTGTGAGGTTATGCAAATATCGTAATTGTGGACGAAACAGTGTAATAGAGCGTTTTTCAATACAAGTGCGAATGTTAGGTTAGGTTAAGATATGAACCGTCGTAAAACCGCATTAATCAATGTCACTTAGTGAGATGCAGTGTTTTTCACCATTACAAGTTGGGAACTGCGATATCTAATGTGAAAGCACTTGCAAACGTCGTTAGGTTAGGTTAGGTTAGGTTAGGTTAGGTTAGGTTACGTTAGGTTAGGTTTGGTTAGGTTAGGTTAGGTTAGGTTATGTTAGGTTAGGTTGGGTTAGGTTAGGTTAGGTTACGTTAGGTTAAGGTATGAACCGTCGTAAAACCGCAATAAACAATGTCACTTAGTGAGATGCAGTGTTTTTCACCTTTACAAGTTGGGAACTGCGATATCTAATGTGAAAGCGCTTGAAACCGTCGTAATGTTGTAGAAAGCAATGTAAAGTAGCGAGTAAAACGTTTTCTAACGATTGAAGTGCGAAGGTTATGTTAGGTTGAGTTATGTTAGTTTAAGCTAGGTAGAGTCGCGAAACCACCAAAAACGACGTCATCTAACGAGATAGTGTTGTTTTATTGCGAGTACGAAACTGCGATAGGCAAAATGTTGTGAAAGCACACAAAACGGCATGAACAAGCCAAATACTGCGTGTTGTACCGTTACAAGTGCGAAAGTGCTATGTTGTGACATTCTCGGTAAAGCGCATGCAAGTATCGTGAAACCTTAAAGAACGATGTCATTTAGCGAGATACAGCGTTCTGTACTGTAATAAGTTGGTGAGAAACTGTGAGGTCAAGCAAATATCGTAATTGTGAACGAAACAGTGTAATTGAGCGTCTTTAGATACAAGTGCGAATGTTAGGTTAGGTTGACATATCAACCGTCGTAAAACCGCATTAAACAATGTCACTTAGTGAGATGTAGTGTTTTTACACATTACAAGTCGGGAACTACTATATCTAATGTGAAAGCGCATGAAACCGTCGTAATCTTGTAGAAAACATTGTAAAGTGGCGAGTAAAACGTTTTCTAACGATAGAAGTGCGAAGGTTAGGTTAGGTTAGGTTAGTTTAAGCTAGGTAGCGTCGTGAAACTACCAAAAACGACGTCATCTAACGAGATAGTGTTGTTTTATAGCGAGTATTAAACTGCGATAGGTGAAATGTTGTGAAAGCACACAAAACGGCATGAACAAGCCAAATACTGCGTGTTCTACCGTTACAAGTGCGAAACTGCTATATTGTGATATTCTCGTTAAATCGCATGCAAGCATCGTGAAACCTTAAAGAACAATGTCATTTAGCGAGATACAGCGTTCTGTACTGCAATAAGTTGGTGAAAAACTGTGAGGTTATGCAAATATCGTAATTGTGAACAAAACAGTGTAATAGAGCGCTTTTAGATACAAGTGCGAATGTTAGGTTAGGTTAAGATATGAACCGTCGTAAAAGCGCATTAAACAATGTCAATTACTGAGATGCAGTGTTTTTCACCATTAAAAGTGGGGAACTGCGATATTTAATGTGAAAGCGCTTGCAACCGTCGTTAGGTTAGGTTAGGTTAGGTTAGGTTAGGTTAGGTTTGGTTAGGTTAGGTTAGGTTAGGTTAGGTTAGATTAGGTTAGGTTGGGTTGAGTTGGGTTAGGTTAGGTTAGGTTAGGTTAGGTTGGGTAAGGTTAGGTTAGATTAGGTTAGGTTACGTTAGGTTAGGTTACGTTAGGTTAGGTTAGGTTAGGTTACGTTAGGTTAGATTAGGTTAGGTAAGGATAATTTGGTTAGGTAAGGTTAGGTTAGGTTAGGTTAGGTTGGGTTGGGTGTTGTTGGGTTGGGTTGGGTTGGGTTAGGTTGGGTTAGGTTAGGTTAGGTTACGTTAGGTTAGGTTAGGTTAGGTTACGTTAGGTTATGTTAGGTTAGGTTAGGTTACGTTAGGTTAGGTTAGGTCAGGTAAGGTTAGGTTACGTTAGAATAGGTTAGGTTAGGTTACGTTAGGTTAGGTTAAGTTAGGTTAGGTTAGGTTTGGTTAGGTTAGGTTAGGTTAGCTTAGGTTAGGTTAGGTTGGTTTGGGTTGGGTTAGGTTGGGTTAGGTTAGGTTAGGTTAGGTTGGGTTAGGTTAGTTTAGGTTAGGTTAGGTTAGGTTAGGTTAGGTTAGGTTAAGGTATGAACCGTCGTAAAACCGCATTAAACAATGTCACTTAGTGAGATGCAGTGTTTTTCACCTTTACAAGTTGGGAACTGTGATATCTAATGTGAAAGTGCTTGAAACCGTCGTAATGTTGTAGAAAGCAATGTAAAGTAGCGAGTAAAACGTTTTCTAACGATAGAAGTGCGAAGGTCATGTTAGGTTGAGTTATGTTAGTTTAAGCTAGGTAGCATCGTGAAACTACCAAAAACAACGTCATCTAACGAGATAGTGTTGTTTTATTGCGAGTACGAAACAGCGATAGGTGAAATGTTGTGAAAGCACACAAAACGGCATGAACAAGCCAAATACTGCGTGTTGTACCGTTACAAGTGCGAAACTGCTATGTTGTGATATTCTCGTTAAAGCGCATGCAAGCATCGTGAAACCTTAAAGAACGATGTCATTTAGCGAGATACAGCGTTCTGTACTGCAATAAGTTGGTGAAAAACTGTGAGGTTATGCAAATATCCTAATTGTGAACGAAACAGTGTAATCGAGCGTTTTTTAATACAAGTGCGAATGTTAGGTTAGGTTAAGATATGAACCGTCGTAAAACCGCATTAAACAATGTCACTTAGTGAGATGCAGTGTTTTTCACCATTACAAGTTGGGAACTGCGATATCTAATGTGAAAGATCTTGCAAACGTCGTTAGGTTAGGTTAGGTTAGGTTAGGTTACGTTAGGTTAGGTTAGGGTATGTTAGGTAAGGTTTGGTTAGGTTAGGTTAGGTTAGGTTGGTTTAGGTAAGGTTAGGTTAGGTTAAGGTATGAACCGTCGTAAAACCGCATTAAACAATGTCACTTAGTGAGATGCAGTGTTTTTCACCATTACAAGTCGGGAACTGCGATATCTAATGTGAAAGCGCATGAAACCGTCGTAATCTTGTAGAAAACATTGTAAAGTAGCGAATAAAACGTTTTCTAACGATAGAAGTGCGAAGGTCCGGTTAGTTTGAGTTATGTTAGTTTAAGCTAGGTAGCGTCGTGAAACCACCAAAAACGACGTCATCTAACGAGATAGTGTTGTTTTATTGCGAGTACGAAACTGCGACAGGTAAAATGTTGTGAAAGCACTCAAAACGGCATGAACAAGCCAAATACTGCGTGTTGTACCGTTACAAGTGCGAAACTGCTATGTTGTGACATTCTCGGTAAAGCGCATGCAAGTATCGTGAAACCTTAAAGAACGATGTCATTTAGCGAGATACAGCGTTCAGTACTGTAATAAGTTGGTGAGAAACTGTGAGGTCAAGCAAATATCGTAATTGTGAACGAAACAGTGTAATTGAGAGTCTTTAGATACAAGTGCGAATGTTAGGTTAGGTTGACATATCAACCGTCGTAAAACCGCATTAAACAATGTCACTTAGTGAGATGTAGTGTTTTTCAACATTACAAGTCGGGAACTACGATATCTAATGTGAAAGCGCATGAAACCGTCGTAATCTTGTAGAAAACATTGCAAAGTTGCGAGTAAAACGTTTTCTAACGATAGAAGTGCGAAGGTTAGGTTAGGTTAGGTTAGTTTAAGCTAGGTAGCGTCGTGAAACTACCAAAAACGACGTCATCTAACGAGATAGTGTTGTTTTATTGCGAGTATTAAACTGCGATAGGTAAAATGTTGTGAATGCACACAAAACGGCATGAACAAGCCAAATACTGCGTGTTCTACCGTTACAAGTGCGAAACTGCTATATTGTGATATTCTCGTTAAAGCGCATGCAAGCATCGTGAAACCTTAAAGAACAATGTCATTTAGCGAGATACAGCGTTCTGTACTGCAATAAGTTGGTGAAAAACTGTGAGGTTATGCAAATATCGTAATTGTGAACGAAACAGTGTAATAGAGCGTTTTTTAATACAAGTGCGAATGTTAGGTTAGGTTAAGATATGAACCGTCGTAAAACCGCATTAATCAATGTCACTTAGTGAGATGCCGTGTTTTTCACCATTACAAGTTGGGAACTGCGATATCTAATGTGAAAGCACTTGCAAACGTCGTTAGGTTAGGTTAGGTTAGGTTAGGTTACGTTAGGTTAGGTTTGGTTAGGTTAGGTTAGGTTAGGTTATGTTGGGTTAGGTTGGGTTAGGTTAGGTTAGGTTACGTTAGGTTAAGGTATGAACCGTCGTAAAACCGCAATAAACATTGTCACTTAGTGAGATGCAGTGTTTTTCACCTTTACAAGTTGGGAACTGCGATATCTAATGTGAAAGCGCTTGAAACCGTCGTAATGTTGTAGAAAGCAATGTAAAGTAGCGAGTAAAACGTTTTCTAACGATAGAAGTGCGAAGGTTATGTTAGGTTGAGTTATGTTAGTTTAAGCTAGGTAGCGTCGTGAAACCACCACAAACGACGTCATCTAACGAGATAGTGTTGTTTTATTGCGAGTACGAAACTGCGATAGGCAAAATGTTGTGAAAGCACACAAAACGGCATGAACAAGCCAAATACTGCGTGTTGTACCGTTACAAGTGCGAAAGTGCTATGTTGTGACATTCTCGGTAAAGCGCATGCAAGTATCGTGAAACCTTAAAGAACGATGTCATTTAGCGAGATACAGCGTTCTGTACTGTAATAAGTTGGTGAGAAACTGTGAGGTCAAGCAAATATTGTAATTGTGAACGAAATAGTGTAATTGAGCGTCTTTAGATACAAGTGCGAATGTTAGGTTAGGTTGACATATCAACCGTCGTAAAGCCGCATTAATCAATGTCACTTAGTGAGATGCAGTGTTTTTCACCTTTACAAGTTGGGAACTGTGATATCTAATGTGAAAGTGCTTGAAACCGTCGTAATGTTGTAGAAAGCAATGTAAAGTAGCGAGTAAAACGTTTTCTAACGATAGAAGTGCGAAGGTCATGTTAGGTTGAGTTATGTTAGTTTAAGCTAGGTAGCATCGTGAAACTACCAAAAACAACGTCATCTAACGAGATAGTGTTGTTTTATTGCGAGTACGAAACAGCGATAGGTGAAATGTTGTGAAAGCACACAAAACGGCATGAACAAGCCAAATACTGCGTGTTGTACCGTTACAAGTGCGAAACTGCTATGTTGTGATATTCTCGTTAAAGCGCATGCAAGCATCGTGAAACCTTAAAGAACGATGTCATTTAGCGAGATACAGCGTTCTGTACTGCAATAAGTTGGTGAAAAACTGTGAGGTTATGCAAATATCCTAATTGTGAACGAAACAGTGTAATAGAGCGTTTTTTAATACAAGTGCGAATGTTAGGTTAGGTTAAGATATGAACCGTCGTAAAACCGCATTAAACAATGTCACTTAGTGAGATGCAGTGTTTTTCACCATTACAAGTTGGGAACTGCGATATCTAATGTGAAAGATCTTGCAAACGTCGTTAGGTTAGGTTAGGTTAGGTTAGGTTAGGTTACGTTAGGTTAGGTTAGGGTATGTTAGGTAAGGTTTGGTTAGGTTAGGTTAGGTTAGGTTGGTTTAGGTAAGGTTAGGTTAGGTTAAGATATGAACCGCGCTAAAACCGCGTTAAACAATGTCACTTAGTGAGATGATGTGTTTTTCACCATTACAAGTCGGGAACTGCGATATCTAATGTGAAAGCGCATGAAACCGTCGTAATCTTGTAGAAAACATTGTAAAGTAGCGAATAAAACGTTTTCTAACGATAGAAGTGCGAAGGTCCGGTTAGTTTGAGTTATGTTAGTTTAAGCTAGGTAGCGTCGTGAAACCACCAAAAACGACGTCATCTAACGAGATAGTGTTGTTTTATTGCGAGTACGAAACTGCGACAGGTAAAATGTTGTGAAAGCACTCAAAACGGCATGAACAAGCCAAATACTGCGTGTTGTACCGTTACAAGTGCGAAACTGCTATGTTGTGACATTCTCGGTAAAGCGCATGCAAGTATCGTGAAACCTTAAAGAACGATGTCATTTAGCGAGATACAGCGTTCAGTACTGTAATAAGTTGGTGAGAAACTGTGAGGTCAAGCAAATATCGTAATTGTGAACGAAACAGTGTAATTGAGAGTCTTTAGATACAAGTGCGAATGTTAGGTTAGGTTGACATATCAACCGTCGTAAAACCGCATTAAACAATGTCACTTAGTGAGATGTAGTGTTTTTCAACATTACAAGTCGGGAACTACGATATCTAATGTGAAAGCGCATGAAACCGTCGTAATCTTGTAGAAAACATTGCAAAGTTGCGAGTAAAACGTTTTCTAACGATAGAAGTGCGAAGGTTAGGTTAGGTTAGGTTAGTTTAAGCTAGGTAGCGTCGTGAAACTACCAAAAACGACGTCATCTAACGAGATAGTGTTGTTTTATTGCGAGTATTAAACTGCGATAGGTAAAATGTTGTGAATGCACACAAAACGGCATGAACAAGCCAAATACTGCGTGTTCTACCGTTACAAGTGCGAAACTGCTATATTGTGATATTCTCGTTAAAGCGCATGCAAGCATCGTGAAACCTTAAAGAACAATGTCATTTAGCGAGATACAGCGTTCTGTACTGCAATAAGTTGGTGAAAAACTGTGAGGTTATGCAAATATCGTAATTGTGAACGAAACAGTGTAATAGAGCGTTTTTTAATACAAGTGCGAATGTTAGGTTAGGTTAAGATATGAACCGTCGTAAAACCGCATTAATCAATGTCACTTAGTGAGATGCCGTGTTTTTCACCATTACAAGTTGGGAACTGCGATATCTAATGTGAAAGCACTTGCAAACGTCGTTAGGTTAGGTTAGGTTAGGTTAGGTTACGTTAGGTTAGGTTTGGTTAGGTTAGGTTAGGTTAGGTTATGTTGGGTTAGGTTGGGTTAGGTTAGGTTAGGTTACGTTAGGTTAAGGTATGAACCGTCGTAAAACCGCAATAAACATTGTCACTTAGTGAGATGCAGTGTTTTTCACCTTTACAAGTTGGGAACTGCGATATCTAATGTGAAAGCGCTTGAAACCGTCGTAATGTTGTAGAAAGCAATGTAAAGTAGCGAGTAAAACGTTTTCTAACGATAGAAGTGCGAAGGTTATGTTAGGTTGAGTTATGTTAGTTTAAGCTAGGTAGCGTCGTGAAACCACCACAAACGACGTCATCTAACGAGATAGTGTTGTTTTATTGCGAGTACGAAACTGCGATAGGCAAAATGTTGTGAAAGCACACAAAACGGCATGAACAAGCCAAATACTGCGTGTTGTACCGTTACAAGTGCGAAAGTGCTATGTTGTGACATTCTCGGTAAAGCGCATGCAAGTATCGTGAAACCTTAAAGAACGATGTCATTTAGCGAGATACAGCGTTCTGTACTGTAATAAGTTGGTGAGAAACTGTGAGGTCAAGCAAATATTGTAATTGTGAACGAAATAGTGTAATTGAGCGTCTTTAGATACAAGTGCGAATGTTAGGTTAGGTTGACATATCAACCGTCGTAAAGCCGCATTAATCAATGTCACTTAGTGAGATGCAGTGTTTTTCACCATTACAAGTCGGGAACTGCGATATCTAATGTTAAAGCGCTTGCAAACGTCGTTAGGTTAGGTTAGGTTAGGTTAGGTTAGGTTACGTTAGGTTAGGTTAGGTTAGGTTTGGTTAGGTTAGGTTAGGTTAGGTTAGGTTAGGGTATGTTAGGTAAGGTTTGGTTAGGTTAGGTTAGGTTAGGTTGGTTTAGGTAAGGTTAGGTTAGGTTAAGATATGAACCGCGCTAAAACCGCGTTAAACAATGTCACTTAGTGAGATGCTGTGTTTTTCACCATTACAAGTCGGGAACTGCGATATCTAATGTGAAAGCGCATGAAACCGTCATAATCTTGTAGAAAACATTGTAAAGTAGCGAATAAAACGTTTTCTAACGATAGAAGTGCGAAGGTCCGGTTAGTTTGAGTTATGTTAGTTTAAGCTAGGTAGCGTCGTGAAACCACCAAAAACGACGTCATCTAACGAGATAGTGTTGTTTTAATGCGAGTACGAAACTGCGACAGGTAAAATGTTGTGAAAGCACTCAAAACGGCATGAACAAGCCAAATACTGCGTGTTGTACCGTTACAAGTGCGAAACTGCTATGTTGTGACATTCTCGGTAAAGCGCATGCAAGTTTCGTGAAACCTTAAAGAACGATGTCATTTAGCGAGATACAGCGTTCTGTACTGTAATAAGTTGGTGAGAAACTGTGAGGTCAAGCAAATATCGTAATTGTGAACGAAACAGTGTAATTGAGCGTCTTTAGATACAAGTGCGAATGTTAGGTTAGGTTGACATATCAACCGTCGTAAAACCGCATTAAACAATGTCACTTAGTGAGATGTAGTGTTTTTCAACATTACAAGTCGGGAACTACGATATCTAATGTGAAAGCGCGTGAAACCGTCGTAATGTTGTAGAAAGCAATGTAAAGTAGCGAGTAAAACGTTTTCTAACGATAGAAGTGCGAAGGTCATGTTAGGTTGAGTTATGTTAGTTTAAGCTAGGTAGCGTCGTGAAACTACCAAAAACAACGTCATCTAACGAGATAGTGTTGTTTTATTGCGAGTACGAAACTGCGATAGGTGAAATGTTGTGAAAGCACACAAAACGGCATGAACAAGCCAAATACTGCGTGCTGTACCGTTACAAGTGCGAAACTGCTATGTTGTGATATTCTCGTTAAAGCGCATGCAAGCATCGTGAAACCTTAAAGAACGATGTCATTTAGCGAGATACAGCGTTCTGTACTGCAATAAGTTGGTGAAAAACTGTGAGGTTATGCAAATATCCTAATTGTGAACGAAACAGTGTAATAGAGCGTTTTTTAATACAAGTGCGAATGTTAGGTTAGGTTAAGATATGAACCGTCGTAAAACCGCATTAAACAATGTCACTTAGTGAGATGCAGTGTTTTTCACCATTACAAGTTGGGAACTGCGATATCTAATGTGAAAGCACTTGCAAACGTCGTTAGGTTAGGTTAGGTTAGGTTAGGTTAGGTTACGTTAGGTTAGGTTTGGTTAGGTTAGGTTAGGTTAGGTTTGGTTAGGTTAGGTTGGGTTAGGTTAGGTTAGGTTACGTTAGGTTAAGGTATGAACCGTCGTAAAACCGCAATAAACAATGTCACTTAGTGAGATGCAGTGTTTTTCACCTTTACAAGTTGGGAACTGCGATATCTAATGTGAAAGCGCTTGAAACCGTCGTAATGTTGTAGAAAGCAATGTAAAGTAGCGAGTAAAACGTTTTCTAAGGATAGAAGTGCGAAGGTTATGTTAGGTTGAGTTATGTTAGTTTAGGCTAGGTAGCGTCGTGAAACCACCAAAAACGACGTCATCTAACGAGATAGTGTTGTTTTATTGCGAGTACGAAACTGCGATAGGTAAAATGTTGTGAAAGCACACAAAACGGCATGAACAAGCCAAATACTGCGTGTTGTACCGTTACAAGTGCGAAAGTGCTATGTTGTGACATTCTCGGTAAAGCGCATGCAAGTATCGTGAAACCTTAAAGAACGATGTCATTTAGCGAGATACAGCGTTCTGTACTGTAATAAGTTGGTGAGAAACTGTGAGGTCAAGCAAATATCGTAATTGTGAACGAAACAGTGTAATTGAGCGTCTTTAGATACAAGTGCGAATGTTAGGTTAGGTTGACATATCAACCGTCGTAAAACCGCATTAAACAATGTCACTTAGTGAGATGTAGTGTTTTCAACATTACAAGTCGGGAACTACGATATCTAATGTGAAAGCGCATGAAACCGTCGTAATCTTGTAGAAAACATTGTAAAGTGGCGAGTAAAACGTTTTCTAACGATAGAAGTGCGAAGGTTAGGTTAGGTTAGGTTAGTTTAGGCTAGGTAGCGTCGTGAAACTACCAAAAACGACGTCATCTAACGAGATAGTGTTGTTTTATAGCGAGTATTAAACTGCGATAGGTGAAATGTTGTGAAAGCACACAAAACGGCATGAACAAGCCAAATACTGCGTGTTCTACCGTTGCAAGTGCGAAACTGCTATATTGTGATATTCTCGTTAAATCGCATGCAAGCATCGTGAAACCTTAAAGAACAATGTCATTTAGCGAGATACAGCGTTCTGTACTGCAATAAGTTGGTGAAAAACTGTGAGGTTATGCAAATATCGTAATTGTGAACAAAACAGTGTAATAGAGCGTTTTTAGATACAAGTGCGAATGTTAGGTTAGGTTAAGATATGAACCGTCGTAAAACCGCATTAAACAATGTCAATTACTGAGATGCAGGGTTTTTCAGCATTAAAAGTGGGGAACTGCGATATTTAGTGTGAAAGCGCTTGCAACCGTCGTCAGGTTAGGTTAGGTTAGGTTAGGTTAGGTTAGGTTTGGTTAGGTTAGGTTAGGTTAGATTAGGTTAGGTTGGGTTGAGTTGGGTTAGGTTAGGTTAGGTTAGGTTAGGTTAGGTTGGGTTAGGTTAGGTTAGGTTAGGTTAGGTTACGTTAGGTTAGGTTACGTTAGGTTAGGTTACCTTAGGTTAGGTTAGGTTAGGTTACGTTACGTTAGGTTAGGTTAGGTTAGGTAAGGATAATTTGGTTAGGTTAGGTAAGGTTAGGTTAGGTTGGGTTGGGTGTTGTTGGGTTGGGTTGGGTTGGGTTAGGTTGGGTGAGGTTAGGTTAGGTTACGTTAGGTTAGGTTAGGTTAGGTTACGTTAGGTTATGTTAGGTTAGGTTAGGTTACGTTAGGTTAGGTTAGGTCAGGTAAGGTTAGGTTACGTTAGAATAGGTTAGGTTAGGTTACGTTAGGTTAGGTTAAGTTAGGTTAGGTTTGGTTAGGTTAGGTTAGGTAAGCTTAGGTTAGGTTGGGTTGGGTTGGGTTAGGTTGGGTTAGGTTAGGTTAGGTTGGGTTAGGTTAGTTTAGGTTAGGTTAGGTTAGGTTAGGTTAAGTTGGGTTGGGTTAGGTTAGGTTAGGTTAGGTAAGGTTAGGTTAGGTTAGGTTAGGTTAAGGTATGAACCGTCGTAAAACCGCATTAAACAATGTCACTTAGTGAGATGCAGTGTTTTTCACCTTTACAAGTTGGGAACTGTGATATCTAATGTGAAAGCGCTTGAAACCGTAGTAATGTTGTAGAAAGCAATGTAAAGTAGCGAGTAAAACGTTTTCTAACGATAGAAGTGCGAAGGTCATGTTAGGTTGAGTTATGTTTGTTTAAGCTAGGTAGCGTCGTGAAACTACCAAAAACAACGTCATCTAACGAGATAGTGTTGTTTTATTGCGAGTACGAAACTGCGATAGGTGAAATGTTGTGAAAGCACACAAAACGGCATGAACAAGTAAAATAGTGCGTGTTGTATTGTTACAAGTGCGAAACTGCTATGTTGTGATATTCTCGTTAAAGCACATGCAAGCATCGTGAAACCTTAAAGAACGATGTCATTTAGCGAGATACAGCGTTCTGTACTGCAATAAGTTGGTGAAAAACTGTGAGGTTATGCAAATATCATAATTGTGAACGAAACAGTGTAATAGAGCGTTTTTCAATACAAGTACGAATGTTAGGTTAGGTTAAGATATGAACCGTCGTAAAACCGCATTAAACAATGTCACTTAGTGAGATGCAGTGTTTTTCACCATTACAAGTTGGGAACTGCGATATCTAATGTGAAAGCACTTGCAAACGTCGTTAGGTTAGGTTAGGTTAGGTTAGGTTAGGTTAGGTTAGGTTACGTTAGGTTAGGTTAGGTTAGGTTAGGTTAGGTTATGTTAGGTTAGGTTGGGTTAGGTTAGGTTAGGTTACGTTAGGTTAAGGTATGAACCGTCGTAAAACCGCAATAAACAATGTCACTTAGTGAGATGCAGTGTTTTTCACCTTTACAAGTTGGGAACTGCGATATCATGTGAAAGCGCTTGAAACCGTCGTAATGTTGTAGAAAGCAATGTAAAGTAGCGAGTAAAACGTTTTCTAACGATAGAAGTGCGAAGGTTATGTTAGGTTGAGTTCTGTTAGTTTAAGCTAGGTAGCGTCGTGAAACCACCAAAAACGACGTCATCTAACGAGATAGTGTTGTTTTATTGCGAGTACGAAACTGCGATAGGTGAAATGTTGTGAAAGCACACAAAACGGCATGAACAAGCCAAATACTGCGTGTTGTACCGTTACAAGTGCGAAAGTGCTATGTTGTGACATTCTCGGTAAAGCGCATGCAAGTATCGTGAAACCTTAAAGAACGATGTCACTTAGCGAGATACAGCGTTCTGTACTGTAATAAGTTGGTGAGAAACTGTGAGGTCAAGCAAATATCGTAATTGTGAACGAAACAGTGTAATTGAGCGTCTTTAGATACAAGTTCGAATGTTAGGTTAGTTTGACATATCAACCGTCGTAAAACCGCATTAAACAATGTCACTTAGTGAGATGTAGTGTTTTTCAACATTACAAGTCGGGAACTACGATATCTAATGTGAAAGCGCATGAAACCGTCGTAATCTTGTAGAAAACATTGTAAAGTGGCGAGTAAAACGTTTTCTAACGATAGAAGTGCGAAGGTTAGGCTAGGTTAGGTTAGTTTAAGCTAGGTAGCGTCGTGAAACTACCAAAAACGACGTCATCTAACGAGATAGTGTTGTTTTATAGCGAGTATTAAACTGCGATAGGTGAAATGTTGTGAAAGCACACAAAACGGCATGAACAAGCCAAATACTGCGTGTTCTACCGTTACAAGTGCGAAACTGCTATATTGTGATATTCTCGTTAAATCGCATGCAAGCATCGTGAAACCTTAAAGAACAATGTCATTTAGCGAGATACAGCGTTCTGTACTGCAATAAGTTGGTGAAAAACTGTGAGGTTATGCAAATATCGTAATTGTGAACAAAACAGTGTAATAGAGCGTTTTTAGATACAAGTGCGAATGTTAGGTTAGGTTAAGATATGAACCGTCGTAAAACCTCATTAAACAATGTCAATTACTGAGATGCAGTGTTTTTCACCATTAAAAGTGAGGAACTGCGATATTTAATGTGAAAGCGCTTGCAACCGTCGTTAGGTTAGGTTAGGTTAGGTTAGGTTAGGTTAGGTTAGGTTAGGTTTGGTTAGGTTAGGTTAGGTTAGGTTAGATTTGGTTAGGTTGGGTTGAGTTGGGTTAGGTTAGGTTAGGTTAGGTTAGGTTGGGTTAGGTTAGGTTAGGTTAGGTTAGGTTACGTTAGGTTAGGTTACGTTAGGTTAGGTTAGGTTACGTTACGTTAGGTTAGGTTAGGTAAGGATAATTTGGTTAGGTTAGGTAAGGTTAGGTTAGGTTAGGTTAGGTTGGGTTGGGTGTTGTTGTGTTGGGTTGGGTTGGGTTAGGTTGGGTTAGGTTAGGTTAGGTTACGTTAGGTTAGGTTAGGTTAGGTTACGTTAGGTTATGTTAGGTTAGGTTAGGTTACGTTAGGTTAGGTTAGGTCAGGTAAGGTTAGGTTACATTAGAATAGGTTAGGTTAGGTTACGTTAGGTTAGGTTAAGTTAGGTTAGGTTAGGTTTGGTTAGGTTAGGTTAGGTTAGCTTAGGTTAGGTTGGGTTGGGTTAGGTTGGGTCAGGTTAGGTTAGGTTGGGTTAGGTTAGTTTAGGTTAGGTTAGGTTAGGTTAGGTTAAGTTGGGTTGGGTTAGGTTAGGTTAGGTTAGGTAAGGTTAGGTTAGGTTAGGTTAGGTTAAGGTATGAACCGTCGTAAAACCGCATTAAACAATGTCACTTAGTGAGATGCAGTGTTTTTCACCTTTACAAATTGGGAACTGTGATATCTAATGTGAAAGTGCTTGAAACCGTCGTAATGTTGTAGAAAGCAATGTAAAGTAGCGAGTAAAACGTTTTCTAACGATAGAAGTGCGAAGGTCATGTTAGGTTGAGTTATGTTAGTTTAAGCTAGGTAGCGTCGTGAAACTACCAAAAACAACGTCATCTAACGAGATACTGTTGTTTTATTGCGAGTACGAAACTGCGATAGGTGAAATGTTGTGAAAGCACACAAAACGGCATGAACAAGCCAAATACTGCGTGTTGTACCGTTACAAGTGCGAAACTGCTATGTTGTGATATTCTCGTTAAAGCGCATGCAAGCATCGTGAAACCTTAAAGAACGATGTCATTTAGCGAGATACAGCGTTCTGTACTGCAATAAGTTGGTGAAAAACTGTGAGGTTATGCAAATATCCTAATTGTGAACGAAACAGTGTAATAGAGCGTTTTTTAATACAAGTGCGAATGTTAGGTTAGGTTAAGATATGAACCGTCGTAAAACCGCATTAAACAATGTCACTTAGTGAGATGCAGTGTTTTTCACCATTACAAGTTGGGAACTGCGATATCTAATGGAAAGCACTTGCAAACGTCGTTAGGTTAGGTTAGGTTAGGTTAGGTTAGGTTACGTTAGGTTAGGTTTGGTTAGGTTAGGTTAGGTTAGGTTAGGTTATGTTAGGTTAGGTTGGGTTAGGTTAGGTTAGGTTACGTTAGGTTAAGGTATGAACCGTCGTAAAACCGCAATAAACAATGTCACTTAGTGAGATGCAGTGTTTTTCACCTTTACAAGTTGGGAACTGCGATATCTAATGTGAAAGCGCTTGAAACCGTCGTAATGTTGTAGAAAGCAATGTAAAGTAGCGAGTAAAACGTTTTCTAACGATAGAAGTGCGAAGGTTATGTTAGGTTGAGTTATGTTAGTTTAAGCTAGGTAGCGTCGTGAAACCACCAAAAACGACATCGTCTAACGAGATAGTGTTGTTTTATTGCGAGTACGAAACTGCGATAGGTAAAATGTTGTGAAAGCACACAAAACGGCATGAACAAGCCAAATACTGCGTGTTGTACCGTTACAAGTGCGAAAGTGCTATGTTGTGACATTCTCGGTAAAGCGCATGCAAGTATCGTGAAACCTTAAAGAACGATGTCATTTAGCGAGATACAGCGTTCTGTACTGTAATAAGTTGGTGAGAAACTGTGAGGTCAAGCAAATATCGTAATTGTGAACGAAACAGTGTAATTGAGCGTCTTTAGATACAAGTGCGAATGTTAGGTTAGGTTGACATATCAACCGTCGTAAAACCGCATTAAACAATGTCACTTAGTGAGATGTAGTGTTTTTCAACATTACAAGTCGGGAACTACGATATCTAATGTGAAAGCGCATGAAACCGACGTAATCTTGTAGAAAACATTGTAAAGTGGCGAGTAAAACGTTTTCTAACGATAGAAGTGCGAAGGTTAGGTTAGGTTAGGTTAGTTTAAGCTAGGTAGCGTCGTGAAACTACCAAAAACGACGTCATCTAACGAGATAGTGTTGTTTTATAGCGAGTATTAAACTGCGATAGGTGAAATGTTGTGAAAGCACACAAAACGGCATGAACAAGCCAAATACTGCGTGTTCTACCGTTACAAGTGCGAAACTGCTATATTGTGATATTCTCGTTAAATCGCATGCAAGCATCGTGAAACCTTAAAGAACAATGTCATTTAGCGAGATACAGCGTTCTGTACTGCAATAAGTTGGTGAAAAACTGTGAGGTTATGCAAATATCGTAATTGTGAACAAAACAGTGTAATAGAGCGTTTTTAGATACAACTGCGAATGTTAGGTTAGGTTAAGATATGAACCGTCGTAAAACCGCATTAAACAATGTCAATTACTGAGATGCAGTGTTTTTCACCATTAAAAGTGGGGAACTGCGATATTTAATGTGAAAGCGCTTGCAACCGTCGTTAGGTTAGGTTAGGTTAGGTTAGGTTTGGTTAGGTTAGGTTAGGTTAGGTTAGGTTAGATTAGGTTAGGTTGGGTTGAGTTGTGTTAGGTTAGGTTAGGTTGGGTTAGGTTAGGTTAGGTTAGGTTACGTTAGGTTAGGTTACGTTAGGTTAGGTTAGGTTACGTTAGGTTAGGTTAGGTAAGGTAAGGATAATTTGGTTAGGTTAGGTAAGGTTAGGTTAGGTTAGGTTAGGTTGGGTTGGGTGTTGTTGGGTTGGGTTGGGTTGGGTTAGGTTGGGTTAGGTTAGGTTAGGTTACGTTAGGTTAGGTTAGGTTACGTTAGGTTATGTTAGGTTAGGTTAGGTTACGTTAGGTTAGGTTAGGTCAGGTAAGGTTAGGTTACGTTAGAATAGGTTAGGTTAGGTTACGTTAGGTTAGGTTAAGTTAGGTTAGGTTAGGTTTGGTTAGGTTAGGTTAGGTTAGCTTAGGTTAGGTTAGGTTGGGATGGGTTGGGTTAGGTTGGGTTAGGTTAGGTTAGGTTAGGTTAGGTTGGGTTAGGTTAGTTTAGGTTAGGTTAGGTTAGGTTAGGTTAAGTTGGGTTGGGTTAGGTTGGGTTAGGTTAGGTAAGGTTAGGTTAGGTTAGGTTAGGTTAGGTTAAGGTATGAACCGTCGTAAAACCGCATTAAACAATGTCACTTAGTGAGATGCAGTGTTTTCACCATTACAAGTCGGGAATTGCGATATCTAATGTGAAAGCGCTTGCAAACGTCGTTAGGTTAGGTTAGGTTAGGTTAGGTTAGGTTTGGTTAGGTTAGGTTAGGTTAGGTTAGGTTAGGGTATGTTAGGTAAGGTTTGGTCGGGTTAGGTTAGGTTAGGTTGGGTTAGGTAAGGTTAGGTTAGGTTAAGATATGAACCGCGCTAAAACCGCATTAAACAATGTCACTTAGTGAGATGCTGTGTTTTCCACTATTACAAGTCGGGAACTGCGATATCTAATGTGAAAGCGCATGAAACCGTCGTAATCTTGTAGAAAACATTGTAAAGTAGCGAATAAAACGTTTTCTAACGATAGAAGTGCGAAGGTTCGGTTAGTTTGAGCTAGGTAGCGTCGTGAAACCACCAAAAACGATGTCATCTAACGAGATATTGTTGTTTTATTGCGAGTACGAAACTGCGATAGGTGAAATATTGGGAAAGCACACAAAATGGCATGAACTAGCCAGATACTGCGTCTTGTGCCGTTACAAGTGCGAAACTGCTTTATTGTGATATTCTCGTTAAAGCGCATGCAAGTATCGTGAAACCTTAAAGAACGATGTCATCTAGCGAGATACAGCGTTCTGTACTGTAATAAGTTGGTGAGAAACTGTGAGGTCAAGCAAATATCGTAATTGTGAACGAAACAGTGTAATTGAGCGTATTTAGATACAAGTGCGAATGTTAGGTTAGGTTGAGATATCAACCGTCGTAAAACCGCATTAAACAATGTCACTTAGTGAGATGTAGTGTTTTTCAACATTACAAGTCGGGAACTACGATATCTAATGTGAAAGCGCATGAAACCGTCGTAATCGTGTAGAAAACATTGTAAAATTGCGAGTAAAACGTTTTCTAACGATAGAAGTGCGAAGGTTAGGTTAGGTTAGGTTAGTTTAAGCTAGGTAGCGTCGTGAAACTACCAAAAACGACGTCATCTAACGAGATAGTGTTGTTTTATTGCGAGTATTAAACTGCGATAGGTGAAATGTTGTGAATGCACACAAAACGGCATGAACAAGCCAAATACTGCGTGTTCTACCGTTACAAGTGCGAAACTGCTATATTGTAATATTCTCGTTAAAGCGCATGCAAGCATCGTGAAACCTTAAAGAACATTGTCATTTAGCGAGATACAGCGTTCTGTACTGCAATAAGTTGGTGAAAAACTGTGAGGTTATGCAAATATCGTAATTGTGAACGAAACAGTGTAATAGAGCGTTTTTTAATACAAGTGCGAATGTTAGGTTAGGTTAAGATATGAACCGTCGTAAAACGGCATTAATCAATGTCACTTAGTGAGATGCAGGGTTTTTCACCATTACAAGTCGGGAACTGCGATATCTAATGTGAAAGCGCTTGCAAACGTCGTTAGGTTAGGTTAGGTTAGGTTAGGTTAGGTTACGTTAGGTTAGGTTAGGTTAGGTTTGGTTAGGTTAGGTTAGGTTAGGTTAGGTTACGTTAGGTTAAGGTATGAACCGTCGTAAAACCGCAATAAACAATGTCACTTAGTGAGATGCAGTGTTTTTCACCTTTACAAGTTGGGAACTGCGATATCTAATGTGAAAGCGCTTGAAACCGTCGTAATGTTGTAGAAAGCAATGTAAAGTAGCGAGTAAAACGTTTTCTAACGATAGAAGTGCGAAGGTTATGTTAGGTTGAGTTATGTTAGTTTAAGCTAGGTAGCGTCGTGAAACCACCAAAAACGACGTCATCTAACGAGATAGTGTTGTTTTATTGCGAGTACGAAACTGCGATAGGTAAAATGTTGTGAAAGCACACAAAACGGCATGAACAAGCCAAATACTGCGTGTTGTACCGTTACAAGTGCGAAACTGCTATGTTGTGACATTCTCGGTAAAGTGCATGCAAGTATCGTGAAACCTTAAAGAACGATGTCATTTAGCGAGATACAGCGTTCTGTACTGTAATAAGTTGGTGAGAAACTGTGAGGTCAAGCAAATATCGTAATTGTGAACGAAACAGTGTAATTGAGCGTCTTTAGATACAAGTGCGAATGTTAGGTTAGGTTGACATATCAACCGTCGTAAAACCGCATTAAACAATGTCACTTAGTGAGATGTAGTGTTTTTCAACATTACAAGTCGGGAACTACGATATCTAATGTGAAAGCGCATGAAACCGTCGTAATCTTGTAGAAAACATTGTAAAGTGGCGAGTAAAACGTTTTCTAACGATAGAAGTGCGAAGGTTAGGTTAGGTTAGGTTAGTTTAAGCTAGGTAGCGTCGTGAAACTACCAAAAACGACGTCATCTAACGAGATAGTGTTGTTTTATAGCGAGTATTAAACTGCGATAGGTGAAATGTTGTGAAAGCACACAAAACGGCATGAACAAGCCAAATACTGCGTGTTCTACCGTTACAAGTGCGAAACTGCTATATTGTGATATTCTCGTTAAATCGCATGCAAGCATCGTGAAACCTTAAAGAACAATGTCATTTAGCGAGATACAGCGTTCTGTACTGCAATAAGTTGGTGAAAAACTGTGAGGTTATGCAAATATCGTAATTGTGAACAAAACAGTGTAATAGAGCGTTTTTAGATACAACTGCGAATGTTAGGTTAGGTTAAGATATGAACCGTCGTAAAACCGCATTGAACAATGTCAATTACTGAGATGCAGTGTTTTTCACCATTAAAAGTGGGGAACTGCGATATTTAATGTGAAAGCGCTTGCAACCGTCGTTAGGTTAGGTTAGGTTAGGTTAGGTTAGGTTAGGTTTGGTTAGGTTAGGTTAGGTTAGGTTAGGTTAGATTAGGTTAGGTTGGGTTGAGTTGTGTTAGGTTAGGTTAGGTTAGGTTAGGTTGGGTTAGGTTAGGTTAGGTTAGGTTAGGTTACGTTAGGTTAGGTTACGTTAGGTTAGGTTAGGTTAGGTTACGTTAGGTTAGGTTAGGTAAGGTAAGGATAATTTGGTTAGGTTAGGTAAGGTTAGGTTAGGTTAGGTTAGGTTGGGTTGGGTGTTGTTGGGTTGGGTTGGGTTGGGTTAGGTTGGGTTAGGTTAGGTTAGGTTACGTTAGGTTAGGTTAGGTTAGGTTACGTTAGGTTATGTTAGGTTAGGTTAGGTTACGTTAGGTTAGGTTAGGTCAGGTAAGGTTAGGTTACGTTAGAATAGGTTAGGTTAGGTTACGTTAGGTTAGGTTAAGTTAGGTTAGGTTAGGTTTGGTTAGGTTAGGTTGGGTTGAGTTGTGTTAGGTTAGGTTAGGTTAGGTTAGGTTGGGTTAGGTTAGGTTAGGTTAGGTTAGGTTACGTTAGGTTAGGGTACGTTAGGTTAGGTTAGGTTAGGTTATGTTAGGTTAGGTTAGGTAAGGTAAGGATAATTTGGTTAGGTTAGGTAAGGTTAGGTTAGGTTAGGTTAGGTTGGGTTGGGTGTTGTTGGGTTGGGTTGGGTTGGATTAGGTTGGGTTAGGTTAGGTTAGGTTACGTTAGGTTAGGTTAGGTTAGGTTACGTTAGGTTATGTTAGGTTAGGTTAGGTTACGTTAGGTTAGGTTAGGTCAGGTAAGGTTAGGTTACGTTAGAATAGGTTAGGTTAGGTTACGTTAGGTTAGGTTAAGTTAGGTTAGGTTAGGTTTGGTTAGGTTAGGTTAGGTTAGCTTAGGTTAGGTTAGGTTGGGATGGGTTGGGTTAGGTTGGGTTAGGGTAGGTTAGGTTAGGTTAGGTTGGGTTAGGTTAGTTTAGGTTAGGTTAGGTTAGGTTAGGTTAAGTTGGGTTGGGTTAGGTTAGGTTAGGTTAGGTAAGGTTAGGTTAGGTTAGGTTAGGTTAAGGTATGAACCGTCGTAAAACCGCATTAAACAATGTCACTTAGTGAGATGCAGTGTTTTCACCATTACAAGTCGGGAACTGCGATATCTAATGTGAAAGCGCTTGCAAACGTCGTTAGGTTAGGTTAGGTTAGGTTAGGTTAGGTTAGGTTAGGTTAGGTTTGGTTAGGTTAGGTTAGGTTAGGTTAGGGTATGTTAGGTAAGGTTTGGTCGGGTTAGGTTAGGTTAGGTTGGGTTAGGTAAGGTTAGGTTAGGTTGAGATATCAACCGTCGTAAAACCGCAATAAACAATGTCACTTAGTGAGATGTAGTGTTTTTCAACATTACAAGTCGGGAACTACGATATCTAATGTGAAAGCGCATGAAACCGTCGTAATCGTGTAGAAAACATTGTAAAATTGCGAGTAAAACGTTTTCTAACGATAGAAGTGCGAAGGTTAGGTTAGGTTAGGTTAGTTTAAGCTAGGTAGCGTCGTGAAACTACCAAAAACGACGTCATCTAACGAGATAGTGTTGTTTTATTGCGAGTATTAAACTGCGATAGGTGAAATGTTGTGAATGCACACAAAACGGCATGAACAAGCCAAATACTGCGTGTTCTACCGTTACAAGTGCGAAACTGCTATATTGTAATATTCTCGTTAAAGCGCATGCAAGCATCGTGAAACCTTAAAGAACATTGTCATTTAGCGAGATACAGCGTTCTGTACTGCAATAAGTTGGTGAGAAACTGTGAGGTCAAGCAAATATCGTAATTGTGAACGAAACAGTGTAATTGAGCGTCTTTAGATACAAGTGCGAATGTTAGGTTAGGTTGACATATCAACCGTCATAAAACCGCATTAAACAATGTCACTTAGTGAGATGTAGTGTTTTTCAACATTACAAGTCGGGAACTACGATATCTAATGTGAAAGCGCATGAAACCGTCGTAATCTTGTAGAAAACATTGTAAAGTGGCGAGTAAAACGTTTTCTAACGATAGAAGTGCGAAGGTTAGGTTAGGTTAGGTTAGTTTAAGCTAGGTAGCGTCGTGAACCTACCAAAAACGACGTCATCTAACGAGATAGTGTTGTTTTATAGCGAGTATTAAACTGCGATAGGTGAAATGTTGTGAAAGCACACAAAACGGCATGAACAAGCCAAATACTGCGTGTTCTACCGTTACAAGTGCGAAACTGCTATATTGTGATATTCTCGTTAAAGCGCATGCAAGCTTCGTGAAACCTTAAAGAACAATGTCATTTAGCGAGATACAGCGTTCTGTACTGCAATAAGTTGGTGAAAAACTGTGAGGTTATGCAAATATCCTAATTGTGAACGAAACAGTGTAATAGAGCGTTTTTTAATACAAGTGCGAATGTTAGGTTAGGTTAAGATATGAACCGTCGTAAAACCGCATTAATCAATGTCACTTAGTGAGATGCAGTGTTTTTCACCATTACAAGTCGGGAACTGCGATATCTAATGTGAAAGCGCTTGCAAACGTCGTTAGGTTAGGTTAGGTTAAGTTAGGTTAGGTTAGGTTTGGTTAGGTTAGGTTTGGTTAGGTTAGGTTAGGTTAGGTTAGGGTATGTTAGGTAAGGTTTGGTCGGGTTAGGTTAGGTTAGGTTGGGTTAGGTAAGGTTAGGTTAGGTTGAGATATCAACCGTCGTAAAACCGCAATAAACAATGTCACTTAGTGAGATGTAGTGTTTTTCAACATTACAAGTCGGGAACTACGATATCTAATGTGAAAGCGCATGAAACCGTCGTAATCGTGTAGAAAACATTGTAAAATTGCGAGTAAAACGTTTTCTAACGATAGAAGTGCGAAGGTTAGGTTAGGTTAGGTTAGTTTAAGCTAGGTAGCGTCGTGAAACTACCAAAAACGACGTCATCTAACGAGATAGTGTTGTTTTATTGCGAGTATTAAACTGCGATAGGTGAAATGTTGTGAATGCACACAAAACGGCATGAACAAGCCAAATACTGCGTGTTCTACCGTTACAAGTGCGAAACTGCTATATTGTAATATTCTCGTTAAAGCGCATGCAAGCATCGTGAAACCTTAAAGAACATTGTCATTTAGCGAGATACAGCGTTCTGTACTGCAATAAGTTGGTGAGAAACTGTGAGGTCAAGCAAATATCGTAATTGTGAACGAAACAGTGTAATTGAGCGTCTTTAGATACAAGTGCGAATGTTAGGTTAGGTTGACATATCAACCGTCATAAAACCGCATTAAACAATGTCACTTAGTGAGATGTAGTGTTTTTCAACATTACAAGTCGGGAACTACGATATCTAATGTGAAAGCGCATGAAACCGTCGTAATCTTGTAGAAAACATTGTAAAGTGGCGAGTAAAACGTTTTCTAACGATAGAAGTGCGAAGGTTAGGTTAGGTTAGGTTAGTTTAAGCTAGGTAGCGTCGTGAACCTACCAAAAACGACGTCATCTAACGAGATAGTGTTGTTTTATAGCGAGTATTAAACTGCGATAGGTGAAATGTTGTGAAAGCACACAAAACGGCATGAACAAGCCAAATACTGCGTGTTCTACCGTTACAAGTGCGAAACTGCTATATTGTGATATTCTCGTTAAAGCGCATGCAAGCTTCGTGAAACCTTAAAGAACAATGTCATTTAGCGAGATACAGCGTTCTGTACTGCAATAAGTTGGTGAAAAACTGTGAGGTTATGCAAATATCCTAATTGTGAACGAAACAGTGTAATAGAGCGTTTTTTAATACAAGTGCGAATGTTAGGTTAGGTTAAGATATGAACCGTCGTAAAACCGCATTAATCAATGTCACTTAGTGAGATGCAGTGTTTTTCACCATTACAAGTCGGGAACTGCGATATCTAATGTGAAAGCGCTTGCAAACGTCGTTAGGTTAGGTTAGGTTAAGTTAGGTTAGGTTAGGTTTGGTTAGGTTAGGTTAGGTTAGGTTAGGGTATGTTAGGTAAGGTTTGGTCGGGTTAGGTTAGGTTAGGTTGGGTTAGGTAAGGTTAGGTTAGGTTAAGATATGAACCGCGCTAAAACCGCATTAAACAATGTCACTTAGTGAGATGCTGTGTTTTCCACCATTACAAGTCGGGAACTGCGATATCTAATGTGAAAGCGCATGAAACCGTCGTAATCTTGTAGAAAACATTGTAAAGTAGCGAATAAAACGTTTTCTAACGATAGAAGTGCGAAGGTTCGGTTAGTTTGAGCTAGGTAGCGTCGTGAAACCACCAAAAACGATGTCATCTAACGAGATAGTGTTGTTTTATTGCGAGTACGAAACTGCGATAGGTGAAATATTGGGAAAGCACACAAAATGGCATGAACTAGCCAGATACTGCGTCTTGTGCCGTTACAAGTGCGAAACTGCTTTATTGTGATATTCTCGTTAAAGCGCATGCAAGTATCGTGAAACCTTAAAGAACGATGTCATCTAGCGAGATACAGCGTTCTGTACTGTAATAAGTTGGTGAGAAACTGTGAGGTCAAGCAAATATCGTAATTGTGAACGAAACAGTGTAGTTGAGCGTATTTAGATACAAGTGCGAATGTTAGGTTAGGTTGAGATATCAACCGTCGTAAAACCGCATTAAACAATGTCACACAGTGAGATGTAGTGTTTTTCAACATTACAAGTCGGGAACTACAATATCTAATGTGACAGCGCATGAAACCGTCGTAATCGTGTAGAAAACATTGTAAAATTGCGAGTAAAACGTTTTCTAACGATAGAAGTGCGAAGGTTAGGTTAGGTTAGGTTAGTTTAAGCTAGGTAGCGTCGTGAAACTACCAAAAACGACGTCATCTAACGAGATAGTGTTGTTTTATTGCGAGTATTAAACTGCGATAGGTGAAATGTTGTGAATGCACACAAAACGGCATGAACAAGCCAAATACTGCGTGTTCTACCGTTACAAGTGCGAAACTGCTATATTTTAATATTCTCGTTAAAGCGCATGCAAGCATCGTGAAACCTTAAAGAACATTGTCATTTAGCGAGATACAGCGTTCTGTACTGCAATATGTTGGTGAAAAACTGTGAGGTTATGCAAATATCGTAATTGTGAACGAAACAGTGTAATAGAGCGTTTTTAATACAAGTGCGAATGTTAGGTTAGGTTAAGATATGAACCGTCGTAAAACCGCATTAATCAATGTCACTTAGTGAGATGCAGTGTTTTTCACCATTACAAGTCGGGAACTGCGATATCTAATGTGAAAGCGCTTGCAAACGTCGTTAGGTTAGGTTAGGTTAGGTTAGGTTAGGTTAGGTTAGGTTACGTTAGGTTAGGTTAGGTTAGGTTTGGTTAGGTTAGGTTAGGTTAGGTTAGGTTACGTTAGGTTAAGGTATGAACCGTCGTAAAACCGCAATAAACAATGTCACTTAGTGAGATGCTGTGTTTTTCATCATTACAAGTCGGGAACTGCGATATCTAATGTGAAAGCGCATGAAACCGTCGTAATCTTGCAGAAAACATTGTAAAGTAGCGAATAAAACGTTTTCTAACGATAGAAGTGCGAAGGTCCGGTTAGTTTGAGTTATGTTAGTTTAAGCTAGGTAGCGTCGTGAAACCACCAAAAACGACGTCATCTAACGAGATAGTGTTGTTTTAATGCGAGTACGAAACTGCGACAGGTAAAATGTTGTGAAAGCACTCAAAACGGCATGAACAAGCCAAATACTGCGTGTTGTACCGTTACAAGTGCGAAACTGCTATGTTGTGACATTCTCGGTAAAGCGCATGCAAGTATCGTGAAACCTTAAAGAACGATGTCATTTAGCGAGATACAGCGTTCTGTACTGTAATAAGTTGGTGAGAAACTGTGAGGTCAAGCAAATATCGTAATTGTGAACGAAACAGTGTAATTGAGCGTCTTTAGATACAAGTGTGAATGTCAGGTTAGGTTGACATATCAACCGTCGTAAAACCGCATTAAACAATGTCACTTAGTGAGATGTAGTGTTTTTCAACATTACAAGTCGGGAACTACGATATCTAATGTGAAAGCGCATGAAACCGTCGTAATCTTGTAGAAAACATTGTAAAGTTGCGAATAAAACGTTTTCTAACGATAGAAGTGCGAAGGTTAGGTTAGGTTAGGTTAGTTTAAGCTAGGTAGCGTCGTGAAACTACCAAAAACGACGTCATCTAACGAGATAGTGTTGTTTTATTGCGAGTATTAAACTGCGATAGGTAAAATGTT
>NW_027464683.1:767500-787500 GCF_043290135.1 Rhipicephalus microplus
TTACGATAGTTATAGCGCGAGAACCAAACGACGACACAGAGACAAGAAGGACACGAAAGACACGAGCGCTAACTTCCAACTGAGTTTATTGCGCAGAGTACGAAAATATATAGAGGAGACAGTGACCATGGCACAAGAGCAGAACATGAGTAAGAAAACCAAAAACAAACAACACAAATACAAAGGCGCTGAAAAACAGCAAAGAAAAGCCTAGAAGAAACCGAACCAGAAAGGTAAAGCTACCTGCCCGCACCGAATCCTTCGAGGAACCTGCGTTCCATCTCGGACTAAGCCACGGAGGGCTTGCTAATCCAAGGCACCTGTTCGCGTTACCTGCCCGCACCGAATCCTTCGAGGAACCTCCGCTCCTTCTCGGACAAGGCCACGGAGGGCTTGCTAACACAAGGCACCTGTTCGCGTGCCATCTGCGCAGCCTCGACAATGACCCGGGTGCTTACATCTCTGTGTCTGTACAACGTCGCTGTTTCCTCGAAGAGGGGAACACACTTGCACTCAGTGCAGTGCTGGGCAAGAAAACCATCTTTCCCGTTTTTAACATTGTTCGCGTGCTCTCTCAGCCGATCGTTCAGACACCTTCCGGTCGTTCCGACATAACAAGCACCGCATGAAAGGGGGGTTCTATAGACGACTTCCCGGGAGCAGGCTGCATACCTGTTTCGATGTTGAACTCTGCAATCTGTTGATGATTTTGTTTTCACGGGGTTGGTAGATTTGGTGAGGCTGATTAATTTGAACGGTGCTGAGAACAGGACACGAACTCCAACACGTTTTCCGATTTTTTTGAGCCTATGTGAAATCTGGTGTATGTAAGGAATCACGGCTATCCTTTCACGTTCTGTATCCGTGTTGATCAGATTCTGTCGCGTCCTCTGCTCCGCCTTCATAGTCCGCAGGATCGTCTCCGCAACAGACGCGATAAACGCTTCGGGGAAGCCTGAAGCCTTAAGGCGGGAAACTTGCGCTTTGAAGCTCGCAAAGATATTGTGGGCGCAAGACCTATTTAAAGCATTCTCAAGGCAGGTTCGTGCTATGCCTCGCTTAACTATCTTACTGTGAGCAGAAGAAAAGGGGAGTAGAGGTTTCTGCGCACGTGGTTCATACCACCAACAGATGTGCTGTGGGCTAAAAACCAGATTTAAATCCAAAAAGCGTAATTTGTCATTATCGGGCATTTCATGTGTCACCACAAGAGGCTGCAAACAATTTTCGAACACGCCTATAGTTTGAGTGGCCAACGAGTGAAACATAGAAGCCTTACAATTTAGAATAACCAAGAAATCATCCACGTATCTAAAAATTTTGACGACCTGCGAACCTTCTAACTTTTCCTGCAGTTTTTTGCCCATTTTTGCCAATAGAAGATCACTGAGTAGAGGTGCTATGCATGAACAAATTGAAACACCCTTTTTCGCGCAGATAAATGCGATCATTCCATTGAACGAATGTAGACGTAAGATACAGCAAAACCAGGTCAAGAAAATTCCGCGAACTAATGCCAGTTTTTAATTGGAAGTTCAATTCCCCGAAAATTTCTATATTATCCCTTATACATTCTAGTACCTCATCGTGAGGCAGCGAGTAATATAGGTCCTTTATGTCAATTGAAAAACCGAAAAGATTAGATTGATTTGACTGTTTGAAAAATTCTATCAGAGCCTGCGAGTTTTTGATCACAAATGGGTCGTCAATCTTTAGACACTTAAGATGGGTCTGAATAAACAAGCCGAGTTGCTTTTGCCACGTACCACTTTCTGTCACAATGACACGGAAAGGCATGTCAACCTTATGTGTTTTGGCAGAAAAAAACATGCTGAGCGCATTTTTGTCACTTTTGGTAATGTGCTGTGCTAACTGTTTTAACTCTAGTTTACGACACATTTCCCTGGCCTGCGTTTTTACCCTATCTAGACGAATGTCGGTACAACATCTGAAAACAGATTCAATAGCTGTGACCGCCTTTTCCAGGTACAAGCTATTAGGAAGAACGGCGAAACCACCCTCCTTATCTGACGGCACTACACAAAGTTCATTGTCTCTAAGAAACTTGGTCGTCTTCCGCACCGGAAGGCTGTTGCTGGTAGGCTTACCCCGTAGGAGCACGTCGACGCCTTCTGAGATGCACCTGTCTGAATCCGATGTCATTTAGCGAGATACAGCGTTCTGTACTGTAATAAGTTGGTGAGAAACTGTGAGGTCAAGCAAATATCGTAATTGTGAACGAAACAGTGTAATTGAGCGTCTTTAGATACAAGTGCGAATGTTAGGTTAGGTTGACATATCAACCGTCGTAAAACCGCATTAAACAATGTCACTTAGTGAGATGTAGTGTTTTTCAACATTACAAGTCGGGAACTACGATATCTAATGTGAAAGCGCATGAAACCGTCGAATTCTTGTAGAAAACATTGTAAAGTGGCGAGTAAAACGTTTTCTAACGATAGAAGTGCGAAGGTTAGGTTAGGTTAGGTTAGTTTAAGCTAGGTAGCGTCGTGAAACTACCAAAAACGACGTCATCTAACAAGATAGTGTTGTTTTATAGCGAGTATTAAACTGCGATAGGTGAAATGTTGTGAAAGCACACAAAACGGCATGAACAAGCCAAATACTGCGTGTTCTACCGTTACAAGTGCGAAACTGCTATATTGTGATATTCTCGTTAAATCGCATGCAAGCATCGTGAAACCTTAAAGAACAATGTCATTTAGCGAGATACAGCGTTCTGTACCACAATAAGTTGGTGAAAAACTGTGAGGTTATGCAAATATCGTAATTGTGAACAAAACAGTGTAATAGAGCGTTTTTAGATACAACTGCGAATGTTAGGTTAGGTTAAGATATGAACCGTCGTAAAACCGCATTAAACAATGTCAATTACTGAGATGCAGTGTTTTTCACCATTAAAAGTGGGGAACTGCGATATTTAATGTGAAAGCGCTTGCAACCGTCGTTAGGTTAGGTTGGGTTAGGTTAGGTTAGGTTAGGTTAGGTTTGGTTTGGTTAGGTTAGGTTAGGTTAGGTTAGGTTAGATTAGGTTAGGTTGGGTTGAGTTGTGTTAGGTTAGGTTAGGTTAGGTTAGGTTGGGTTAGGTTAGGTTAGGTTAGGTTAGGTTACGTTAGGTTAGGTTACGTTAGGTTAGGTTAGGTTAGGTTACGTTAGGTTAGGTTAGGTAAGGTAAGGATAATTTGGTTAGGTTAGGTAAGGTTAGGTTAGGTTAGGTTAGGTTGGGTTGGGTGTTGTTGGGTTGGGTTGGGTTAGGTTGGGTTAGGTTAGGTTAGGTTACGTTAGGTTAGGTTAGGTTAGGTTACGTTAGGTTATGTTAGGTTAGGTTACGTTAGGTTAGGTTAGGTCAGGTAAGGTTAGGTTACGTTAGAATAGGTTAGGTTAGGTTACGTTAGGTTAGGTTAAGTTAGGTTAGGTTAGGTTTGGTTAGGTTAGGTTAGGTTAGCTTAGGTTAGGTTAGGTTGGGATGGGTTGGGTTAGGTTGGGTTAGGTTAGGTTAGGTTAGGTTGGGTTAGGTTAGTTTAGGTTAGGTTAGGTTAGGTTAAGTTGGGTTGGGTTAGGTTAGGTTAGGTTAGGTAAGGTTAGGTTAGGTTAGGTTAGGTTAGGTTAAGGTATGAACCGTCGTAAAACCGCATTAAACAATGTCACTTAGTGAGATGCAGTGTTTTCACCATTACAAGTCGGGAACTGCGATATCTAATGTGAAAGCGCTTGCAAACGTCGTTAGGTTAGGTTAGGTTAGGTTAGGTTAGGTTAGGTTTGGTTAGGTTAGGTTAGGTTAGGTTAGGGTATGTTAGGTAAGGTTTGGTTAGGTTAGGTTAGGTTAGGTTGGGTTAGGTAAGGTTAGGTTAGGTTAAGATATGAACCGCGCTAAAACCGCATTAAACAATGTCACTTAGTGAGATGCTGTGTTTTCCACCATTACAAGTCGGGAACTGCGATATCTAATGTGAAAGCGCATGAAACCGTCGTAATCTTGTAGAAAACATTGTAGAGTAGCGAATAAAACGTTTTCTAACGATAGAAGTGCGAAGGTTCGGTTAGTTTGAGCTAGGTAGCGTCGTGAAACCACCAAAAACGATGTCATCTAACGAGATAGTGTTGTTTTATTGCGAGTACGAAACTGCGATAGGTGAAATATTGGGAAAGCACACAAAATGGCATGAACTAGCCAGATACTGCGTCTTGTGCCGTTACAAGTGCGAAACTGCTTTATTGTGATATTCTCGTTAAAGCGCATGCAAGTATCGTGAAACCTTAAAGAACGATGTCATCTAGCGAGATACAGCGTTCTGTACTGTAATAAGTTGGTGAGAAACTGTGAGGTCAAGCAAATATCGTAATTGTGAACGAAACAGTGTAATTGAGCGTCTTTAGATACAAGTGCGAATGTTAGGTTAGGTTGACATATCAACCGTCGTAAAACCGCATTAAACAATGTCACTTAGTGAGATGTAGTGTTTTTCAACATTACAAGTCGGGAACTACGATATCTAATGTGAAAGCGCATGAAACCGTCGTAATCTTGTAGAAAACATTGTAAAGTGGCGAGTAAAACGTTTTCTAACGATAGAAGTGCGAAGGTTAGGTTAGGTTAGGTTAGGTTAAGCTAGGTAGCGTCGTGAAACTACCAAAAACGACGTCATCTAACGAGATAGTGTTGTTTTATAGCGAGTATTAAACTGCGATAGGTGAAATGTGAAAGCACACAAAACGGCATGAACAAGCCAAATACTGCGTGTTCTACCGTTACAAGTGCGAAACTGCTATATTGTGATATTCTCGTTAAAGCGCATGCAAGCATCGTGAAACCTTAAAGAACAATGTCATTTAGCGAGATACAGCGTTCTGCACTGCAATAAGTTGGTGAAAAACTGTGAGGTTATGCAAATATCCTAATTGTGAACGAAACAGTGTAATAGAGCGTTTTTTAATACAAGTGCGAATGTTAGGTTAGGTTAAGATATGAACCGTCGTAAAACCGCATTAATCAATGTCACTTAGTGAGATGCAGTGTTTTTCACCATTACAAGTCGGGAACTGCGATATCTAATGTGAAAGCGCTTGCAAACGTCGTAAGGTTAGGTTAGGTTAGGTTAGGTTAGGTTAGGTTACGTTAGGTTAGGTTAGGTTAGGTTTGGTTAGGTTAGGTTAGGTTAGGTTAGGTTAGGGTATGTTAGGTAAGGTTTGGTTAGGTTAGGTTAGGTTAGGTTGGTTTAGGTAAGGTTAGGTTAGGTTAAGATATGAACCGCGCTAAAACCGCGTTAAACAATGTCACTTAGTGAGATGCTGTGTTTTTCACCATTACAAGTCGGGAACTGCGATATCTAATGTGAAAGCGCATGAAACCGTCGTAATCTTGTAGAAAACATTGTAAAGTAGCGAATAAAACGTTTTCTAACGATAGAAGTGCGAAGGTCCGGTTAGTTTGAGTTATGTTAGTTTAAGCTAGGTAGCGCCGTGAAACCACCAAAAACGACGTCATCTAACGAGATAGTGTTGTTTTAATGCGAGTACGAAACTGCGACAGGTAAAATGTTGTGAAAGCACTCAAAACGGCATGAACAAGCCAAATACTGCGTGTTGTACCGTTACAAGTGCGAAACTGCTATGTTGTGACATTCTCGGTAAAGCGCATGCAAGTATCGTGAAACCTTAAAGAACGATGTCATTTAGCGAGATACAGCGTTCTGTACTGTAATAAGTTGGTGAGAAACTGTGAGGTCAAGCAAATATCGTAATTGGGAACGAAACAGTGTAATTGAGCGTCTTTAGATACAAGTGCGAATGTTAGGTTAGGTTGACATATCAACCGTCGTAAAACCGCATTAAACAATGTCAATTACTGAGATGCAGTGTTTTTCACCATTAAAAGTGGGGAACTGCGATATTTAATGCGAAAGCGCTTGCAACCGTCGTTAGGTTAGGTTAGGTTAGGTTAGATTAGGTTAGGTTGGGTTGAGTTGTGTTAGGTTAGGTTAGGTTAGGTTGGGTTAGGTTAGGTTAGGTTAGGTTACGTTAGGTTAGGTTACGTTAGGTTAGGTTAGGTTACGTTAGGTTAGGTTAGGTAAGGTAAGGATAATTTGGTTAGGTTAGGTAAGGTTAGGTTAGGTTAGGTTAGGTTGGGTTGGGTGTTGTTGGGTTGGGTTGGGTTGGGTTAGGTTGGGTTAGATTAGGTTAGGTTACGTTAGGTTAGGTTAGGTTAGGTTACGTTAGGTTATGTTAGGTTAGGTTAGGTTACGTTAGGTTAGGTTAGGTCAGGTAAGGTTAGGTTACGTTAGAATAGGTTAGGTTAGGTTACGTTAGGTTAGGTTAAGTTAGGTTAGGTTAGGTTTGGTTAGGTTAGGTTAGGTTAGCTTAGGTTAGGTTAGGTTGGGATGGGTTGGGTTAGGTTGGGTTAGGTTAGGTTAGGTTAGGTTAGGTTGGGTTAGGTTAGTTTAGGTTAGGTTAGGTTAGGTTAGGTTAAGTTGGGTTGGGTTAGGTTAGGTTAGGTTAGGTAAGGTTAGGTTAGGTTAGGTTAGGTTAGGTTAAGGTATGAACCGTCGTGAAACCGCATTAAACAATGTCACTTAGTGAGATGCAGTGTTTTCACCATTACAAGTCGGGAACTGCGATATCTAATGTGAAAGCGCTTGCAAACGTCGTTAGGTTAGGTTAGGTTAGGTTAGGTTAGGTTAGGTTTGGTTAGGTTAGGTTAGGTTAGGTTAGGGTATGTTAGGTAAGGTTTGGTTAGGTTAGGTTAGGTTAGGTTAGGTTGGGTTAGGTAAGGTTAGGTTAGGTTAAGATATGAACCGCGCTAAAACCGCATTAAACAATGTCACTTAGTGAGATGCTGTGTTTTCCACCGTTACAAGTCGGGAACTGCGATATCTAATGTGAAAGCGCATGAAACCGTCGTAATCTTGTAGAAAACATTGTAAAGTAGCGAATAAAACGTTTTCTAACGATAGAAGTGCGAAGGTTCGGTTAGTTTGAGCTAGGTAGCGTCGTGAAACCACCAAAAACGATGTCATCTAACGAGATAGTGTTGTTTTATTGCGAGTACGAAACTGCGATAGGTGAAATATTGGGAAAGCACACAAAATGGCATGAACTAGCCAGATACTGCGTCTTGTGCCGTTACAAGTGCGAAACTGCTTTATTGTGATATTCTCGTTAAAGCGCATGCAAGTATCGTGAAACCTTAAAGAACGATGTCATCTAGCGAGATACAGCGTTCTGTACTGTAATAAGTTGGTGAGAAACTGTGAGGTCAAGCAAATATCGTAATTGTGAACGAAACAGTGTAATTGAGCGTATTTAGATACAAGTGCGAATGTTAGGTTAGGTTGAGATATCAACCGTCGTAAAACCGCATTAAACAATGTCACTTAGTGAGATGTAGTGTTTTTCAACATTACAAGTCGGGAACTACGATATCTAATGTGAAAGCGCATGAAACCGTCGTAATCGTGTAGAAAACATTGTAAAATTGCGAGTAAAACGTTTTCTAACGATAGAAGTGCGAAGGTTAGGTTAGGTTAGGTTAGTTTAAGCTAGGTAGCGTCGTGAAACCACCAAAAACGACGTCATCTAACGAGATAGTGTTGTTTTAATGCGAGTACGAAACTGCGACAGGTAAAATGTTGTGAAAGCACTCAAAACGGCATGAACAAGCCAAATACTGCGTGTTGTACCGTTACAAGTGCGAAACTGCTATGTTGTGACATTCTCGGTAAAGCGCATGCAAGTATCGTGAAACCTTAAAGAACGATGTCATTTAGCGAGATACAGCGTTCTGTACTGTAATAAGTTGGTGAGAAACTGTGAGGTCAAGCAAATATCGTAATTGGGAACGAAACAGTGTAATTGAGCGTCTTTAGATACAAGTGCGAATGTTAGGTTAGGTTGACATATCAACCGTCGTAAAACCGCATTAAACAATGTCAATTACTGAGATGCAGTGTTTTTCACCATTAAAAGTGGGGAACTGCGATATTTAATGCGAAAGCGCTTGCAACCGTCGTTAGGTTAGGTTAGGTTAGGTTAGGTTAGGTTAGGTTAGGTTTGGTTAGGTTAGGTTAGGTTAGGTTAGGTTAGATTAGGTTAGGTTGGGTTGAGTTGTGTTAGGTTAGGTTAGGTTAGGTTGGGTTAGGTTAGGTTAGGTTAGGTTACGTTAGTTTAGGTTACGTTAGGTTAGGTTAGGTTACGTTAGGTTAGGTTAGGTAAGGTAAGGATAATTTGGTTAGGTTAGGTAAGGTTAGGTTAGGTTAGGTTAGGTTAGGTTAAGGTATGAACCGTCGTAAAACCGCATTAAACAATGTCACTTAGTGAGATGCAGTGTTTTCACCATTACAAGTCGGGAACTGCGATATCTAATGTGAAAGCGCTTGCAAACGTCGTTAGGTTAGGTTAGGTTAGGTTAGGTTAGGTTTGGTTAGGTTAGGTTAGGTTAGGTTAGGTTAGGGTATGTTAGGTAAGGTTTGGTTAGGTTAGGTTAGGTTAGGTTAGGTTGGGTTAGGTAAGGTTAGGTTAGGTTAAGATATGAACCGCGCTAAAACCGCATTAAACAATGTCACTTAGTGAGATGCTGTGTTTTCCACCATTACAAGTCGGGAACTGCGATATCTAATGTGAAAGCGCATGAAACCGTCGTAATCTTGTAGAAAACATTGTAAAGTAGCGAATAAAACGTTTTCTAACGATAGAAGTGCGAAGGTTCGGTTAGTTTGAGCTAGGTAGCGTCGTGAAACCACCAAAAACGATGTCATCTAACGAGATAGTGTTGTTTTATTGCGAGTACGAAACTGCGATAGGTGAAATATTGGGAAAGCACACAAAATGGCATGAACTAGCCAGATACTGCGTCTTGTGCCGTTACAAGTGCGAAACTGCTTTATTGTGATATTCTCGTTAAAGCGCATGCAAGTATCGTGAAACCTTAAAGAACGATGTCATCTAGCGAGATACAGCGTTCTGTACTGTAATAAGTTGGTGAGAAACTGTGAGGTCAAGCAAATATCGTAATTGTGAACGAAACAGTGTAATTGAGCGTATTTAGATACAAGTGCGAATGTTAGGTTAGGTTGAGATATCAACCGTCGTAAAACCGCATTAAACAATGTCACTTAGTGAGATGTAGTGTTTTTCAACATTACAAGTCGGGAACTACGATATCTAATGTGAAAGCGCATGAAACCGTCGTAATCGTGTAGAAAACATTGTAAAATTGCGAGTAAAACGTTTTCTAACGATAGAACTGCGAAGGTTAGGTTAGGTTAGGTTAGTTTAAGCTAGGTAGCGTCGTGAAACTACCAAAAACGACGTCATCTAACGAGATAGTGTTGTTTTATTGCGAGTATTAAACTGCGATAGGTGAAATGTTGTGAATGCACACAAAACGGCATGAACAAGCCAAATACTGCGTGTTCTACCGTTACAAGTGCGAAACTGCTATATTGTAATATTCTCGTTAAAGCGCATGCAAGCATCGTGAAACCTTAAAGAACAATGTCATTTAGCGAGATACAGCGTTCTGTACTGCAATAAGTTGGTGAAAAACTGTGAGGTTATGCAAATATCGTAATTGTGAACGAAACAGTGTAATAGAGCGTTTTTTAATACAAGTGCGAATGTTAGGTTAGGTTAAGATATGAACCGTCGAAAAACCGCATTAATCAATGTCACTTAGTGAGACGCAGTGTTTTTCACCATTACAAGTCGGGAACTGCGATATCTAATGTGAAAGCGCTTGCAAACGTCGTTAGGTTAGGTTAGGTTAGGTTAGGTTAGGTTACGTTAGGTTAGGTTAGGTTAGGTTTGGTTAGGTTAGGTTAGGTTAGGTTAGGGTATGTTAGGTAAGGTTTGGTTAGGTTAGGTTAGGTTAGGTTGGTTTAGGTAAGGTTAGTTTAGGTTAAGATATGAACCGCGCTAAAACCGCGTTAAACAATGTCACTTAATGAGATGCTGTGTTTTTCACCATTACAAGTCGGGAACTGCGATATCTAATGTGAAAGCGCATGAAACCGTCGTAATCTTGTAGAAAACATTGTAAAGTAGCGAATAAAACGTTTTCTAACGATAGAAGTGCGAAGGTCCGGTTAGTTTGAGTTATGTTTGTTTAAGCTAGGTAGCGTCGTGAAACCACCAAAAACGACGTCATCTAACGAGATAGTGTTGTTTTAATGCGAGTACGAAACTGCGACAGGTAAAATGTTGTGAAAGCACTCAAAACGGCATGAACAAGCCAAATACTGCGTGTTGTACCGTTACAAGTGCGAAACTGCTATGTTGTGACATTCTCGGTAAAGCGCATGCAAGTATCGTGAAACCTTAAAGAACGATGTCATTTAGCGAGATACAGCGTTCTGTACTGTAATAAGTTGGTGAGAAACTGTGAGGTCAAGCAAATATCGTAATTGTGAACGAAACAGTGTAATTGAGCGTCTTTAGATACAAGTGCGAATGTTAGGTTAGGTTGACATATCAACCGTCGTAAAACCGCATTAAACAATGTCACTTAGTGAGATGTAGTGTTTTTCAACATTACAAGTCGGGAACTACGATATCTAATGTGAAAGCGCATGAAACCGTCGTAATCTTGTAGAAAACATTGTAAAGTTGCGAGTAAAACGTTTTCTAACGATAGAAGTGCGAAGGTTAGGTTAGGTTAGGTTAGTTTAGGCTAGGTAGCGTCGTGAAACTACCAAAAACGACGTCATCTAACGAGATAGTGTTGTTTTATAGCGAGTATTAAACTGCGATAGGTGAAATGTTGTGAAAGCACACAAAACGGCATGAACAAGCCAAATACTGCGTGTTCTACCGTTACAAGTGCGAAACTGCTATATTGTGATATTCTCGTTAAAGCGCATGCAAGCATCGTGAAACCTTAAAGAACAATGTCATTTAGCGAGATACAGCGTTCTGTACTGCAATAAGTTGGTGAAAAACTGTGAGGTTATGCAAATATCCTAATTGTGAACGAAACAGTGTAATAGAGCGTTTTTTAATACAAGTGCGAATGTTAGGTTAGGTTAAGATATGAACCGTCGTAAAACCGCATTAATCAATGTCACTTAGTGAGATGCAGTGTTTTTCACCATTACAAGTCGGGAACTGCGATATCTAATGTGAAAGCACTTGCAAACGTCGTTAGGTTAGGTTAGGTTAGGTTAGGTTAGGTTAGGTTAGGTTAGGTTACGTTAGGTTAGGTTAGGTTAGGTTTGGTTAGGTTAGGTTAGGTTAGGTTAGGGTATGTTAGGTAAGGTTTGGTTAGGTTAGGTTAGGTTGGTTTAGGTAAGGTTAGGTTAGGTTAAGATATGAACCGCGCTAAAACCGCGTTAAACAATGTCACTTAGTGAGATGCTGTGTTTTTCACCATTACAAGTCGGGAACTGCGATATCTAATGTGAAAGCGCATGAAACCGTCGTAATCTTGTAGAAAACATTGTAGAGTAGCGAATAAAACGTTTTCTAACGATAGAAGTGCGAAGGTCCGGTTAGTTTGAGTTATGTTAGTTTAAGCTAGGTAGCGTCGTGAAACCACCAAAAACGACGTCATCTAACGAGATAGTGTTGTTTTAATGCGAGTACGAAACTGCGACAGGTAAAATGTTGTGAAAGCACTCAAAACGGCATGAACAAGCCAAATACTGCGTGTTGTACCGTTACAAGTGCGAAACTGCTATGTTGTGACATTCTCGGTAAAGCGCATGCAAGTATCGTGAAACCTTAAAGAACGATGTCATTTAGCGAGATACAGCGTTCTGTACTGTAATAAGTTGGTGAGAAACTGTGAGGTCAAGCAAATATCGTAATTGTGAACGAAACAGTGTAATTGAGCGTCTTTAGATACAAGTGCGAATGTTAGGTTAGGTTGACATATGAACCGTCGTAAAACCGCATTATACAATGTCACTTAGTGAGATGTAGTGTTTTTCAACATTACAAGTCGGGAACTACGATATCTAATGTGAAAGCGCATGAAACCGTCGTAATCTTGTAGAAAACATTGTAAAGTTGCAAGTAAAACGTTTTCTAACGATAGAAGTGCGAAGGTTAGGTTAGGTTAGGTTAGTTTAAGCTAGGTAGCGTCGTGAAACTACCAAAAACGACGTCATCTAACGAGATAGTGTTGTTTTATTGCGAGTATTAAACTGCGATAGGTAAAATGTTGTGAATGCACACAAAACGGCATGAACAAGCCAAATACTGCGTATTCTACCGTTACAAGTGCGAAACTGCTATATTGTGATATTCTCGTTAAAGCGCATGCAAGCATCGTGAAACCTTAAAGAACGATGTCATTTAGCGAGATACAGCGTTCTGTACTGCAATAAGTTGGTGAAAAACTGGGAGGTTATGCAAATATCGTAATTGTGAACGAAACAGTGTAATAGAGCGTTTTTCAATACAAGTACGAATGTTAGGTTAGGTTAAGATATGAACCGTCGTAAAACCGCATTAAATAATGTCACTTAGTGAGATGCAGTGTTTTTCACCATTACAAGTTGGGAACGGCGATATCTAATGTGAAAGCACTTGCAAACGTCGTTAGGTTAGGTTAGGTTAGGTTAGGTTACGTTAGGTTAGGTTTGGTTAGGTTAGGTTAGGTTAGGTTATGTTAGGTTAGGTTGGGTTAGGTTAGGTTAGGTTACGTTAGGTTAAGGTATGAACCGTCGTAAAACTGCAATAAACAATGTCACTTAGTGAGATGCAGTGTTTTTCACCTTTACAAGTTGGGAACTGCGATATCTAATGTGAAAGCGCTTGAAACCGTCGTAATGTTGTAGAAAGCAATGTAAAGTAGCGAGTAAAACGTTTTCTAACGATAGAAGTGCGAAGGGGTTGTTAGGTTATGTTAGTTTAAGCTAGGTAGCGTCGTGAAACCACCAAAAACGACGTCATCTAACGAGATAGTGTTGTTTTATTGCGAGTACGAAACTGCGATAGGCAAAATGTTGTGAAAGCACACAAAACGGCATGAACAAGCCAAATACTGCGTGTTGTACCGTTACAAGTGCGAAAGTGCTATGTTGTGACATTCTCGGTAAAGCGCATGCAAGTATCGTGAAACCTTAAAGAACGATGTCATTTAGCGAGATACAGCGTTCTGTACTGTAATAAGTTGGTGAGAAACTGTGAGGTCAAGCAAATATCGTAATTGTGAACGAAACAGTGTAATTGAGCGTCTTTAGATACAAGTGCGAATGTTAGGTTAGGTTGACATATCAACCGTCGTAAAACCGCATTAAACAATGTCACTTAGTGAGATGTAGTGTTTTTCAACATTACAAGTCGGGAACTACGATATCTAATGTGAAAGCGCATGAAACCGTCGTAATCTTGTAGAAAACATTGTAAAGTTGCGAGTAAAACGTTTTCTAACGATAGAAGTGCGAAGGTTATGTTAGGTTAGGTTAGTTTAAGCTAGGTAGCGTCGTGAAACTACCAAAAACGACGTCATCTAACGAGATGGTGTTGTTTTATTGCGAGTATTAAACTGCGATAGGTAAAATGATGTGAATGCACACAAAACGGCATTAACAAGCCAAATACTGCGTGTTCTACCGTTACAAGTGCGAAACTGCTATATTGTGATATTCTCGTTAAAGCGCATGCAAGCATCGTGAAACCTTAAAGAACAATGTCATTTAGCGAGATACAGCGTTCTGTACTGCAATAAGTTGGTGAAAAACTGTGAGGTTATTCAAATATCGTAATTGTGAACGAAACAGTGTAATAGAGCGTTTTTTATTACAAGTGCGAATGTTAGGTTAGGTTAAGATATGAACCGTCGTAAAACCGCATTAATCAATGTCACTTAGTGAGATGCAGTGTTTTTCACCATTACAAGTCGGGAACTGCGATATCTAATGTGAAAGCGCTTGCAAACGTCGTTAGGTTAGGTTAGGTTAGGTTAGGTTACGTTAGGTTAGGTTAGGTTAGGTTTGGTTAGGTTAGGTTAGGTTAGGTTAGGTTAGGTTACGTTAGGTTAGGTTACGTTAGGTTAAGGTATGAACCGTCGTAAAACCGCAATAAACAATGTCACTTAGTGAGATGCAGTGTTTTTCACCTTTACAAGTTGGGAACTGCGATATCTAATGTGAAAACGCTTGAAACCGTCGTAATGTTGTAGAAAGCAATGTAAAGTAGCGAGTAAAACGTTTTCTAACGATAGAAGTGCGAAGGTTATGTTAGGTTGAGTTATGTTAGTTTAAGCTAGGTAGCGTCGTGAAACAACCAAAAACGACGTCATCTAACGAGATAGTGTTGTTTTATTGCGAGTACGAAACTGCGATAGGTAAAATGTTGTGAAAGCACACAAAACGGCATGAACAAGCCAAATACTGCGTGTTGTACCGTTACAAGTGCGAAACTGCTATGTTGTGACATTCTCGGTAAAGCGAATGCAAGTATCGTGAAACCTTAAAGAACGATGTCATTTAGCGAGATACAGCGTTCTGTACTGTAATAAGTTGGTGAGAAACTGTGAGGTCAAGCAAATATCGTAATTGTGAACGAAACAGTGTAATTGAGCGTCTTTAGATACAAGTGCGAATGTTAGGTTAGGTTGACATATCAACCGTCGTAAAACCGCATTAAACAATGTCACTTAGTGAGATGTAGTGTTTTTCAACATTACAAGTCGGGAACTACGATATCTAATGTGAAAGCGCATGAAACCGTCGTAATCTTGTAGAAAACATTGTAAAGTGGCGAGTAAAACGTTTTCTAACGATAGAAGTGCGAAGGTTAGGTTAGGTTAGGTTAGTTTAAGCTAGGTAGCGTCGTGAAACTACCAAAAACGACGTCATCTAACGAGATAGTGTTGTTTTATAGCGAGTATTAAACTGCGATAGGTGAAATGTTGTGAAAGCACACAAAACGGCATGAACAAGCCAAATACTGCGTGTTCTACCGTTACAAGTGCGAAACTGCTATATTGTGATATTCTCGTTAAAGCGCATGCAAGCATCGTGAAACCTTAAAGAACAATGTCATTTAGCGAGATACAGCGTTCTGTACTGCAATAAGTTGGTGAAAAACTGTGAGGTTATGCAAATATCCTAATTGTGAACGAAACAGTGTAATAGAGCGTTTTTTAATACAAGTGCGAATGTTAGGTTAGGTTAAGATATGAACCGTCGTAAAACCGCATTAATCAATGTCACTTAGTGAGATGCAGTGTTTTTCACCATTACAAGTCGGGAACTGCGATATCTAATGTGAAAGCACTTGCAAACGTCGTTAGGTTAGGTTAGGTTAGGTTAGGTTAGGTTAGGTTACGTTAGGTTAGGTTAGGTTAGGTTTGGTTAGGTTAGGTTAGGTTAGGTTAGGGTATGTTAGGTAAGGTTTGGTTAGGTTAGGTTAGGTTGGTTTAGGTAAGGTTAGGTTAGGTTAAGATATGAACCGCGCTAAAACCGCGTTAAACAATGTCACTTAGTGAGATGCTGTGTTTTTCATCATTACAAGTCGGGAACTGCGATATCTAATGTGAAAGCGCATGAAACCGTCGTAATCTTGTAGAAAACATTGTAGAGTAGCGAATAAAACGTTTTCTAACGATAGAAGTGCGAAGGTCCGGTTAGTTTGAGTTATGTTAGTTTAAGCTAGGTAGCGTCGTGAAACCACCAAAAACGACGTCATCTAACGAGATAGTGTTGTTTTAATGCGAGTACGAAACTGCGACAGGTAAAATGTTGTGAAAGCACTCAAAACGGCATGAACAAGCCAAATACTGCGTGTTGTACCGTTACAAGTGCGAAACTGCTATGTTGTGACATTCTCGGTAAAGCGCATGCAAGTATCGTGAAACCTTAAAGAACGATGTCATTTAGCGAGATACAGCGTTCTGTACTGTAATAAGTTGGTGAGAAACTGTGAGGTCAAGCAAATATCGTAATTGTGAACGAAACAGTGTAATTGAGCGTCTTTAGATACAAGTGCGAATGTTAGGTTAGGTTGACATATGAACCGTCGTAAAACCGCACTATACAATGTCACTTAGTGAGATGTAGTGTTTTTCAACATTACAAGTCGGGAACTACGATATCTAATGTGAAAGCGCATGAAACCGTCGTAATCTTGTAGAAAACATTGTAAAGTTGCAAGTAAAACGTTTTCTAACGATAGAAGTGCGAAGGTTAGGTTAGGTTAGGTTAGTTTAAGCTAGGTAGCGTCGTGAAACTACCAAAAACGACGTCATCTAACGAGATAGTGTTGTTTTATTGCGAGTATTAAACTGCGATAGGTAAAATGTTGTGAATGCACACAAAACGGCATGAACAAGCCAAATACTGCGTATTCTACCGTTACAAGTGCGAAACTGCTATATTGTGATATTCTCGTTAAAGCGCATGCAAGCATCGTGAAACCTTAAAGAACGATGTCATTTAGCGAGATACAGCGTTCTGTACTGCAATAAGTTGGTGAAAAACTGGGAGGTTATGCAAATATCGTAATTGTGAACGAAACAGTGTAATAGAGCGTTTTTCAATACAAGTACGAATGTTAGGTTAGGTTAAGATATGAACCGTCGTAAAACCGCATTAAATAATGTCACTTAGTGAGATGCAGTGTTTTTCACCATTACAAGTTGGGAACGGCGATATCTAATGTGAAAGCACTTGCAAACGTCGTTAGGTTAGGTTAGGTTAGGTTAGGTTACGTTAGGTTAGGTTTGGTTAGGTTAGGTTAGGTTAGGTTATGTTAGGTTAGGTTGGGTTAGGTTAGGTTAGGTTACGTTAGGTTAAGGTATGAACCGTCGTAAAACTGCAATAAACAATGTCACTTAGTGAGATGCAGTGTTTTTCACCTTTACAAGTTGGGAACTGCGATATCTAATGTGAAAGCGCTTGAAACCGTCGTAATGTTGTAGAAAGCAATGTAAAGTAGCGAGTAAAACGTTTTCTAACGATAGAAGTGCGAAGGGGTTGTTAGGTTATGTTAGTTTAAGCTAGGTAGCGTCGTGAAACCACCAAAAACGACGTCATCTAACGAGATAGTGTTGTTTTATTGCGAGTACGAAACTGCGATAGGCAAAATGTTGTGAAAGCACACAAAACGGCATGAACAAGCCAAATACTGCGTGTTGTACCGTTACAAGTGCGAAAGTGCTATGTTGTGACATTCTCGGTAAAGCGCATGCAAGTATCGTGAAACCTTAAAGAACGATGTCATTTAGCGAGATACAGCGTTCTGTACTGTAATAAGTTGGTGAGAAACTGTGAGGTCAAGCAAATATCGTAATTGTGAACGAAACAGTGTAATTGAGCGTCTTTAGATACAAGTGCGAATGTTAGGTTAGGTTGACATATCAACCGTCGTAAAACCGCATTAAACAATGTCACTTAGTGAGATGTAGTGTTTTTCAACATTACAAGTCGGGAACTACGATATCTAATGTGAAAGCGCATGAAACCGTCGTAATCTTGTAGAAAACATTGTAAAGTTGCGAGTAAAACGTTTTCTAACGATAGAAGTGCGAAGGTTAGGTTAGGTTAGGTTAGTTTAAGCTAGGTAGCGTCGTGAAACTACCAAAAACGTCGTCATCTAACGAGATAGTGTTGTTTTATAGCGAGTATTAAACTGCGATAGGTGAAATGTTGTGAAAGCACACAAAACGGCATGAACAAGCCAAATACTGCGTGTTCTACCGTTACAAGTGCGAAACTGCTATATTGTGATATTCTCGTTAAATCGCATGCAAGCATCGTGAAACCTTAAAGAACAATGTCATTTAGCGAGATACAGCGTTCTGTACTGCAATAAGTTGGTGAAAAACTGTGAGGTTATGCAAATATCGTAATTGTGAACAAAACAGTGTAATAGAGCGTTTTTAGATACAAGTGCGAATGTTAGGTTAGGTTAAGATATGAACCGTCGTAAAACCGCATTAAACAATGTCAATTACTGAGATGCAGTGTTTTTCACCATTAAAAGTGGGGAACTGCGATATTTAATGTGAAAGCGCTTGCAACCGTCGTTAGGTTAGGTTAGGTTAGGTTAGGTTAGGTTACGTTAGGTTAGGTTTGGTTAGGTTAGGTTAGGTTAGGTTATGTTAGGTTAGGTTGGGTTAGGTTAGGTTAGGTTACGTTAGGTTAAGGTATGAACCGTCGTAAAACCGCAATAAACAATGTCACTTAGTGAGATGCAGTGTTTTTCACCTTTACAAGTTGGGAACTGCGATATCTAATGTGAAAGCGCTTGAAACCGTCGTAATGTTGTAGAAAGCAATGTAAAGTAGCGAGTAAAACGTTTTCTAACGATAGAAGTGCGAAGGTTATGTTAGGTTGAGTTATGTTAGTTTAAGCTAGGTAGCGTCGTGAAACCACCAAAAACGACGTCATCTAACGAGATAGTGTTGTTCTATTGCGAGTACGAAACGGCGATAGGTAAAATGTTGTGAAAGCACACAAAACGGCATGAACAAGCCAAATACTGCGTGTTGTACCGTTACAAGTGCGAAAGTGCTATGTTGTGACATTCTCGGTAAAGCGCATGCAAGTATCGTGAAACCTTAAAGAACGATGTCATTTAGCGAGATACAGCGTTCTGTACTGTAATAAGTTGGTGAGAAACTGTGAGGTCAAGCAAATATCGTAATTGTGAACGAAACAGTGTAATTGAGCGTCTTTAGATACAAGTGCGAATGTTAGGTTAAGTTGACATATCAACCGTCGTAAAACCGCATTAAACAATGTCACTTTGTGAGATGTAGTGTTTTTCAACATTACAAGTCGGGAACTACGATATCTAATGTGAAAGCGCATGAAACCGTCGTAATCTTGTAGAAAACATTGTAAAGTGGCGAGTAAAACGTTTTCTAACGATAGAAGTGCGAAGGTTAGGTTAGGTTAGGTTAGTTTAAGCTAGGTAGCGTCGTGAAACTACCAAAAACGACGTCGTCTAACGAGATAGTGTTGTTTTATAGCGAGTATTAAACTGCGATAGGTGAAATGTTGTGAAAGTACACAAACGGCATGAACAAGCCAAATACTGCGTGTTCTACCGTTACAAGTGCGAAACTGCTATATTGTGATATTCTCCTTAAATCGCATGCAAGCATCGTGAAACCTTAAAGAACAATGTCATTTAGCGAGATACAGCGTTCTGTACTGCAATAAGTTGGTGAAAAACTGTGAGGTTATGCAAATATCGTAATTGTGAACAAAACAGTGTAATAGAGCGTTTTTAGATACAAGTGCGAATGTTAGGTTAGGTTAAGATATGAACCGTCGTAAAACCGCATTAAACAATGTCAATTACTGAGATGCAGTGTTTTTCACCATTAAAAGTGGGGAAATGCGATATTTAATGTGAAAGCGCTTGCAACCGTCGTTAGGTTAGGTTAGGTTAGGTTAGGTTAGGTTAGGTTAGGTTTGGTTAGGTTAGGTTAGGTTAGGTTAGGTTAGATTAGGTTAGGTTGGGTTGAGTTGGGTTAGGTTAGGTTAGGTTAGGTTGGGTTAGGTTAGGTTAGGTTAGGTTAGGTTACGTTAGGTTAGGTTACGTTAGGTTAGGTTAGGTTAGGTTACGTTACGTTAGGTTAGGTTAGGTTAGGTAAGGATAATTTGGTTAGGTTAGGTAAGGTTAGGTTAGGTTAGGTTAGGTTGGGTTGGGTGTTGTTGGGTTGGGTTGGGTTGGGTTAGGTTGGGTTAGGTTAGGTTAGGTTACGTTAGGTTAGGTTAGGTTAGGTTACGTTAGGTTATGTTAGGTTAGGTTAGGTTACGTTAGGTTAGGTTAGGTCAGGTAAGGTTAGGTTACGTTAGAATAGGTTAGGTTAGGTTACGTTAGGTTAGGTTAAGTTAGGTTAGGTTAGGTTTGGTTAGGTTAGGTTAGGTTAGCTTAGGTTAGGTTAGGTTGGGTTGGGTTAGTTTAGGTTAGGTTAGGTTAGGTTAAGTTGGGTTGGGTTAGGTTAGCTTAGGTTAGGTAAGGTTAGGTTAGGTTAGGTTAGGTTAGGTTAAGGTATGAACCGTCGTAAAACCGCAATAAACAAT
>NW_027464683.1:792500-811858 GCF_043290135.1 Rhipicephalus microplus
TACAAGTGCGAATGTTAGGTTAGGTTAAGATATGAACCGTCGTAAAACCGCATTAAACAATGTCAATTACTGAGATGCAGTGTTTTTCACCATTAAAAGTGGGGAACTGCGATATTTAATGTGAAAGCGCTTGCAACCGTCGTTAGGTTAGGTTAGGTTACGTTAGTTTAGGTTACGTTAGGTTAGGTTAGGTTACGTTAGGTTAGGTTAGGTAAGGTAAGGATAATTTGGTTAGGTTAGGTAAGGTTAGGTTAGGTTAGGTTAGGTTAGGTTAAGGTATGAACCGTCGTAAAACCGCATTAAACAATGTCACTTAGTGAGATGCAGTGTTTTCACCATTACAAGTCGGGAACTGCGATATCTAATGTGAAAGCGCTTGCAAACGTCGTTAGGTTAGGTTAGGTTAGGTTAGGTTAGGTTTGGTTAGGTTAGGTTAGGTTAGGTTAGGTTAGGGTATGTTAGGTAAGGTTTGGTTAGGTTAGGTTAGGTTAGGTTAGGTTGGGTTAGGTAAGGTTAGGTTAGGTTAAGATATGAACCGCGCTAAAACCGCATTAAACAATGTCACTTAGTGAGATGCTGTGTTTTCCACCATTACAAGTCGGGAACTGCGATATCTAATGTGAAAGCGCATGAAACCGTCGTAATCTTGTAGAAAACATTGTAAAGTAGCGAATAAAACGTTTTCTAACGATAGAAGTGCGAAGGTTCGGTTAGTTTGAGCTAGGTAGCGTCGTGAAACCACCAAAAACGATGTCATCTAACGAGATAGTGTTGTTTTATTGCGAGTACGAAACTGCGATAGGTGAAATATTGGGAAAGCACACAAAATGGCATGAACTAGCCAGATACTGCGTCTTGTGCCGTTACAAGTGCGAAACTGCTTTATTGTGATATTCTCGTTAAAGCGCATGCAAGTATCGTGAAACCTTAAAGAACGATGTCATCTAGCGAGATACAGCGTTCTGTACTGTAATAAGTTGGTGAGAAACTGTGAGGTCAAGCAAATATCGTAATTGTGAACGAAACAGTGTAATTGAGCGTATTTAGATACAAGTGCGAATGTTAGGTTAGGTTGAGATATCAACCGTCGTAAAACCGCATTAAACAATGTCACTTAGTGAGATGTAGTGTTTTTCAACATTACAAGTCGGGAACTACGATATCTAATGTGAAAGCGCATGAAACCGTCGTAATCGTGTAGAAAACATTGTAAAATTGCGAGTAAAACGTTTTCTAACGATAGAACTGCGAAGGTTAGGTTAGGTTAGGTTAGTTTAAGCTAGGTAGCGTCGTGAAACTACCAAAAACGACGTCATCTAACGAGATAGTGTTGTTTTATTGCGAGTATTAAACTGCGATAGGTGAAATGTTGTGAATGCACACAAAACGGCATGAACAAGCCAAATACTGCGTGTTCTACCGTTACAAGTGCGAAACTGCTATATTGTAATATTCTCGTTAAAGCGCATGCAAGCATCGTGAAACCTTAAAGAACAATGTCATTTAGCGAGATACAGCGTTCTGTACTGCAATAAGTTGGTGAAAAACTGTGAGGTTATGCAAATATCGTAATTGTGAACGAAACAGTGTAATAGAGCGTTTTTTAATACAAGTGCGAATGTTAGGTTAGGTTAAGATATGAACCGTCGAAAAACCGCATTAATCAATGTCACTTAGTGAGACGCAGTGTTTTTCACCATTACAAGTCGGGAACTGCGATATCTAATGTGAAAGCGCTTGCAAACGTCGTTAGGTTAGGTTAGGTTAGGTTAGGTTAGGTTAGGTTACGTTAGGTTAGGTTAGGTTAGGTTTGCTTAGGTTAGGTTAGGTTAGGTTAGGGTATGTTAGGTAAGGTTTGGTTAGGTTAGGTTAGGTTAGGTTGGTTTAGGTAAGGTTAGTTTAGGTTAAGATATGAACCGCGCTAAAACCGCGTTAAACAATGTCACTTAGTGAGATGCTGTGTTTTTCACCATTACAAGTCGGGAACTGCGATATCTAATGTGAAAGCGCATGAAACCGTCGTAATCTTGTAGAAAACATTGTAAAGTAGCGAATAAAACGTTTTCTAACGATAGAAGTGCGAAGGTCCGGTTAGTTTGAGTTATGTTTGTTTAAGCTAGGTAGCGTCGTGAAACCACCAAAAACGACGTCATCTAACGAGATAGTGTTGTTTTAATGCGAGTACGAAACTGCGACAGGTAAAATGTTGTGAAAGCACTCAAAACGGCATGAACAAGCCAAATACTGCGTGTTGTACCGTTACAAGTGCGAAACTGCTATGTTGTGACATTCTCGGTAAAGCGCATGCAAGTATCGTGAAACCTTAAAGAACGATGTCATTTAGCGAGATACAGCGTTCTGTACTGTAATAAGTTGGTGAAAAACTGTGAGGTTATGCAAATATCCTAATTGTGAACGAAACAGTGTAATAGAGCGTTTTTTAATACAAGTGCGAATGTTAGGTTAGGTTAAGATATGAACCGTCGTAAAACCGCATTAAACAATGTCACTTAGTGAGATGCAGTGTTTTTCACCATTACAAGTCGGGAACTACGATATCTAATGTGAAAGCGCATGAAACCGTCGTAATCTTGTAGAAAACATTGTAAAGTTGCGAGTAAAACGTTTTCTAACGATAGAAGTGCGAAGGTTATGTTAGGTTAGGTTAGTTTAAGCTAGGTAGCGTCGTGAAACTACCAAAAACGACGTCATCTAACGAGATGGTGTTGTTTTATTGCGAGTATTAAACTGCGATAGGTAAAATGATGTGAATGCACACAAAACGGCATTAACAAGCCAAATACTGCGTGTTCTACCGTTACAAGTGCGAAACTGCTATATTGTGATATTCTCGTTAAAGCGCATGCAAGCATCGTGAAACCTTAAAGAACAATGTCATTTAGCGAGATACAGCGTTCTGTACTGCAATAAGTTGGTGAAAAACTGTGAGGTTATGCAAATATCGTAATTGTGAACGAAACAGTGTAATAGAGCGTTTTTTATTACAAGTGCGAATGTTAGGTTAGGTTAAGATATGAACCGTCGTAAAACCGCATTAATCAATGTCACTTAGTGAGATGCAGTGTTTTTCACCATTACAAGTCGGGAACTGCGATATCTAATGTGAAAGCGCTTGCAAACGTCGTTAGGTTAGGTTAGGTTAGGTTAGGTTACGTTAGGTTAGGTTAGGTTAGGTTTGGTTAGGTTAGGTTAGGTTAGGTTAGGTTAGGTTAGGTTAGGTTACGTTAGGTTAAGGTATGAACCGTCGTAAAACCGCAATAAACAATGTCACTTAGTGAGATGCAGTGTTTTTCACCTTTACAAGTTGGGAACTGCGATATCTAATGTGAAAACGCTTGAAACCGTCGTAATGTTGTAGAAAGCAATGTAAAGTAGCGAGTAAAACGTTTTCTAACGATAGAAGTGCGAAGGTTATGTTAGGTTGAGTTATGTTAGTTTAAGCTAGGTAGCGTCGTGAAACAACCAAAAACGACGTCATCTAACGAGATAGTGTTGTTTTATTGCGAGTACGAAACTGCGATAGGTAAAATGTTGTGAAAGCACACAAAACGGCATGAACAAGCCAAATACTGCGTGTAGTACCGTTACAAGTGCGAAACTGCTATGTTGTGACATTCTCGGTAAAGCGAATGCAAGTATCGTGAAACCTTAAAGAACGATGTCATTTAGCGAGATACAGCGTTCTGTACTGTAATAAGTTGGTGAGAAACTGTGAGGTCAAGCAAATATCGTAATTGTGAACGAAACAGTGTAATTGAGCGTCTTTAGATACAAGTGCGAATGTTAGGTTAGGTTGACATATCAACCGTCGTAAAACCGCATTAAACAATGTCACTTAGTGAGATGTAGTGTTTTTCAACATTACAAGTCGGGAACTACGATATCTAATGTGAAAGCGCATGAAACCGTCGTAATCTTGTAGAAAACATTGTAAAGTGGCGAGTAAAACGTTTTCTAACGATAGAAGTGCGAAGGTTAGGTTAGGTTAGGTTAGTTTAGGCTAGGTAGCGTCGTGAAACTACCAAAAACGACGTCATCTAACGAGATAGTGTTGTTTTATAGCGAGTATTAAACTGCGATAGGTGAAATGTTGTGAAAGCACACAAAACGGCATGAACAAGCCAAATACTGCGTGTTCTACCGTTACAAGTGCGAAACTGCTATATTGTGATATTCTCGTTAAAGCGCATGCAAGCATCGTGAAACCTTAAAGAACAATGTCATTTAGCGAGATACAGCGTTCTGTACTGCAATAAGTTGGTGAAAAACTGTGAGGTTATGCAAATATCCTAATTGTGAACGAAACAGTGTAATAGAGCGTTTTTTAATACAAGTGCGAATGTTAGGTTAGGTTAAGATATGAACCGTCGTAAAACCGCATTAATCAATGTCACTTAGTGAGATGCAGTGTTTTTCACCATTACAAGTCGGGAACTGCGATATCTAATGTGAAAGCACTTGCAAACGTCGTTAGGTTAGGTTAGGTTAGGTTAGGTTAGGTTAGGTTAGGTTACGTTAGGTTAGGTTAGGTTAGGTTTGGTTAGGTTAGGTTAGGTTAGGTTAGGGTATGTTAGGTAAGGTTTGGTTAGGTTAGGTTAGGTTGGTTTAGGTAAGGTTAGGTTAGGTTAAGATATGAACCGCGCTAAAACCGCGTTAAACAATGTCACTTAGTGAGATGCTGTGTTTTTCACCATTACAAGTCGGGAACTGCGATATCTAATGTGAAAGCGCATGAAACCGTCGTAATCTTGTAGAAAACATTGTAGAGTAGCGAATAAAACGTTTTCTAACGATAGAAGTGCGAAGGTCCGGTTAGTTTGAGTTATGTTAGTTTAAGCTAGGTAGCGTCGTGAAACCACCAAAAACGACGTCATCTAACGAGATAGTGTTGTTTTAATGCGAGTACGAAACTGCGACAGGTAAAATGTTGTGAAAGCACTCAAAACGGCATGAACAAGCCAAATACTGCGTGTTGTACCGTTACAAGTGCGAAACTGCTATGTTGTGACATTCTCGGTAAAGCGCATGCAAGTATCGTGAAACCTTAAAGAACGATGTCATTTAGCGAGATACAGCGTTCTGTACTGTAATAAGTTGGTGAGAAACTGTGAGGTCAAGCAAATATCGTAATTGTGAACGAAACAGTGTAATTGAGCGTCTTTAGATACAAGTGCGAATGTTAGGTTAGGTTGACATATGAACCGTCGTAAAACCGCATTATACAATGTCACTTAGTGAGATGTAGTGTTTTTCAACATTACAAGTCGGGAACTACGATATCTAATGTGAAAGCGCATGAAACCGTCGTAATCTTGTAGAAAACATTGTAAAGTTGCAAGTAAAACGTTTTCTAACGATAGAAGTGCGAAGGTTAGGTTAGGTTAGGTTAGTTTAAGCTAGGTAGCGTCGTGAAACTACCAAAAACGACGTCATCTAACGAGATAGTGTTGTTTTATTGCGAGTATTAAACTGCGATAGGTAAAATGTTGTGAATGCACACAAAACGGCATGAACAAGCCAAATACTGCGTATTCTACCGTTACAAGTGCGAAACTGCTATATTGTGATATTCTCGTTAAAGCGCATGCAAGCATCGTGAAACCTTAAAGAACGATGTCATTTAGCGAGATACAGCGTTCTGTACTGCAATAAGTTGGTGAAAAACTGGGAGGTTATGCAAATATCGTAATTGTGAACGAAACAGTGTAATAGAGCGTTTTTCAATACAAGTACGAATGTTAGGTTAGGTTAAGATATGAACCGTCGTAAAACCGCATTAAATAATGTCACTTAGTGAGATGCAGTGTTTTTCACCATTACAAGTTGGGAACGGCGATATCTAATGTGAAAGCACTTGCAAACGTCGTTAGGTTAGGTTAGGTTAGGTTAGGTTACGTTAGGTTAGGTTTGGTTAGGTTAGGTTAGGTTAGGTTATGTTAGGTTAGGTTGGGTTAGGTTAGGTTAGGTTACGTTAGGTTAAGGTATGAACCGTCGTAAAACTGCAATAAACAATGTTACTTAGTGAGATGCAGTGTTTTTCACCTTTACAAGTTGGGAACTGCGATATCTAATGTGAAAGCGCTTGAAACCGTCGTAATGTTGTAGAAAGCAATGTAAAGTAGCGAGTAAAACGTTTTCTAACGATAGAAGTGCGAAGGGGTTGTTAGGTTATGTTAGTTTAAGCTAGGTAGCGTCGTGAAACCACCAAAAACGACGTCATCTAACGAGATAGTGTTGTTTTATTGCGAGTACGAAACTGCGATAGGCAAAATGTTGTGAAAGCACACGAAACGGCATGAACAAGCCAAATACTGCGTGTTGTACCGTTACAAGTGCGAAAGTGCTATGTTGTGACATTCTCGGTAAAGCGCATGCAAGTATCGTGAAACCTTAAAGAACGATGTCATTTAGCGAGATACAGCGTTCTGTACTGTAATAAGTTGGTGAGAAACTGTGAGGTCAAGCAAATATCGTAATTGTGAACGAAACAGTGTAATTGAGCGTCTTTAGATACAAGTGCGAATGTTAGGTTAGGTTGACATATCAACCGTCGTAAAACCGCATTAAACAATGTCACTTAGTGAGATGTAGTGTTTTTCAACATTACAAGTCGGGAACTACGATATCTAATGTGAAAGCGCATGAAACCGTCGTAATCTTGTAGAAAACATTGTAAAGTTGCGAGTAAAACGTTTTCTAACGATAGAAGTGCGAAGGTTATGTTAGGTTAGGTTAGTTTAAGCTAGGTAGCGTCGTGAAACTACCAAAAACGACGTCATCTAACGAGATGGTGTTGTTTTATTGCGAGTATTAAACTGCGATAGGTAAAATGATGTGAATGCACACAAAACGGCATTAACAAGCCAAATACTGCGTGTTCTACCGTTACAAGTGCGAAACTGCTATATTGTGATATTCTCGTTAAAGCGCATGCAAGCATCGTGAAACCTTAAAGAACAATGTCATTTAGCGAGATACAGCGTTCTGTACTGCAATAAGTTGGTGAAAAACTGTGAGGTTATGCAAATATCGTAATTGTGAACGAAACAGTGTAATAGAGCGTTTTTTATTACAAGTGCGAATGTTAGGTTAGGTTAAGATATGAACCGTCGTAAAACCGCATTAATCAATGTCACTTAGTGAGATGCAGTGTTTTTCACCATTACAAGTCGGGAACTGCGATATCTAATGTGAAAGCGCTTGCAAACGTCGTTAGGTTAGGTTAGGTTAGGTTAGGTTACGTTAGGTTAGGTTAGGTTAGGTTTGGTTAGGTTAGGTTAGGTTAGGTTAGGTTAGGTTAGGTTACGTTAGGTTAAGGTATGAACCGTCGTAAAACCGCAATAAACAATGTCACTTAGTGAGATGCAGTGTTTTTCACCTTTACAAGTTGGTAACTGCGATATCTAATGTGAAAACGCTTGAAACCGTCGTAATGTTGTAGAAAGCAATGTAAAGTAGCGAGTAAAACGTTTTCTAACGATAGAAGTGCGAAGGTTATGTTAGGTTGAGTTATGTTAGTTTAAGCTAGGTAGCGTCGTGAAACAACCAAAAACGACGTCATCTAACGAGATAGTGTTGTTTTATTGCGAGTACGAAACTGCGATAGGTAAAATGTTGTGAAAGCACACAAAACGGCATGAACAAGCCAAATACTGCGTGTTGTACCGTTACAAGTGCGAAACTGCTATGTTGTGACATTCTCGGTAAAGCGAATGCAAGTATCGTGAAACCTTAAAGAACGATGTCATTTAGCGAGATACAGCGTTCTGTACTGTAATAAGTTGGTGAGAAACTGTGAGGTCAAGCAAATATCGTAATTGTGAACGAAACAGTGTAATTGAGCGTCTTTAGATACAAGTGCGAATGTTAGGTTAGGTTGACATATCAACCGTCGTAAAACCGCATTAAACAATGTCACTTAGTGAGATGTAGTGTTTTTCAACATTACAAGTCGGGAACTACGATATCTAATGTGAAAGCGCATGAAACCGTCGTAATCTTGTAGAAAACATTGTAAAGTGGCGAGTAAAACGTTTTCTAACGATAGAAGTGCGAAGGTTAGGTTAGGTTAGGTTAGTTTAAGCTAGGTAGCGTCGTGAAACTACCAAAAACGACGTCATCTAACGAGATAGTGTTGTTTTATAGCGAGTATTAAACTGCGATAGGTGAAATGTTGTGAAAGCACACAAAACGGCATGAACAAGCCAAATACTGCGTGTTCTACCGTTACAAGTGCGAAACTGCTATATTGTGATATTCTCGTTAAAGCGCATGCAAGCATCGTGAAACCTTAAAGAACAATGTCATTTAGCGAGATACAGCGTTCTGTACTGCAATAAGTTGGTGAAAAACTGTGAGGTTATGCAAATATCCTAATTGTGAACGAAACAGTGTAATAGAGCGTTTTTTAATACAAGTGCGAATGTTAGGTTAGGTTAAGATATGAACCGTCGTAAAACCGCATTAATCAATGTCACTTAGTGAGATGCAGTGTTTTTCACCATTACAAGTCGGGAACTGCGATATCTAATGTGAAAGCACTTGCAAACGTCGTTAGGTTAGGTTAGGTTAGGTTAGGTTAGGTTAGGTTAGGTTAGGTTACGTTAGGTTAGGTTAGGTTAGGTTTGGTTAGGTTAGGTTAGGTTAGGTTAGGGTATGTTAGGTAAGGTTTGGTTAGGTTAGGTTAGGTTGGTTTAGGTAAGGTTAGGTTAGGTTAAGATATGAACCGCGCTAAAACCGCGTTAAACAATGTCACTTAGTGAGATGCTGTGTTTTTCATCATTACAAGTCGGGAACTGCGATATCTAATGTGAAAGCGCATGAAACCGTCGTAATCTTGTAGAAAACATTGTAGAGTAGCGAATAAAACGTTTTCTAACGATAGAAGTGCGAAGGTCCGGTTAGTTTGAGTTATGTTAGTTTAAGCTAGGTAGCGTCGTGAAACCACCAAAAACGACGTCATCTAACGAGATAGTGTTGTTTTAATGCGAGTACGAAACTGCGACAGGTAAAATGTTGTGAAAGCACTCAAAACGGCATGAACAAGCCAAATACTGCGTGTTGTACCGTTACAAGTGCGAAACTGCTATGTTGTGACATTCTCGGTAAAGCGCATGCAAGTATCGTGAAACCTTAAAGAACGATGTCATTTAGCGAGATACAGCGTTCTGTACTGTAATAAGTTGGTGAGAAACTGTGAGGTCAAGCAAATATCGTAATTGTGAACGAAACAGTGTAATTGAGCGTCTTTAGATACAAGTGCGAATGTTAGGTTAGGTTGACATATGAACCGTCGTAAAACCGCATTATACAATGTCACTTAGTGAGATGTAGTGTTTTTCAACATTACAAGTCGGGAACTACGATATCTAATGTGAAAGCGCATGAAACCGTCGTAATCTTGTAGAAAACATTGTAAAGTTGCGAGTAAAACGTTTTCTAACGATAGAAGTGCGAAGGTTAGGTTAGGTTAGGTTAGTTTAAGCTAGGTAGCGTCGTGAAACTACCAAAAACGTCGTCATCTAACGAGATAGTGTTGTTTTATAGCGAGTATTAAACTGCGATAGGTGAAATGTTGTGAAAGCACACAAAACGGCATGAACAAGCCAAATACTGCGTGTTCTACCGTTACAAGTGCGAAACTGCTATATTGTGATATTCTCGTTAAATCGCATGCAAGCATCGTGAAACCTTAAAGAACAATGTCATTTAGCGAGATACAGCGTTCTGTACTGCAATAAGTTGGTGAAAAACTGTGAGGTTATGCAAATATCGTAATTGTGAACAAAACAGTGTAATAGAGCGTTTTTAGATACAAGTGCGAATGTTAGGTTAGGTTAAGATATGAACCGTCGTAAAACCGCATTAAACAATGTCAATTACTGAGATGCAGTGTTTTTCACCATTAAAAGTGGGGAACTGCGATATTTAATGTGAAAGCGCTTGCAACCGTCGTTAGGTTAGGTTAGGTTAGGTTAGGTTAGGTTACGTTAGGTTAGGTTTGGTTAGGTTAGGTTAGGTTAGGTTATGTTAGGTTAGGTTGGGTTAGGTTAGGTTAGGTTACGTTAGGTTAAGGTATGAACCGTCGTAAAACCGCAATAAACAATGTCACTTAGTGAGATGCAGTGTTTTTCACCTTTACAAGTTGGGAACTGCGATATCTAATGTGAAAGCGCTTGAAACCGTCGTAATGTTGTAGAAAGCAATGTAAAGTAGCGAGTAAAACGTTTTCTAACGATAGAAGTGCGAAGGTTATGTTAGGTTGAGTTATGTTAGTTTAAGCTAGGTAGCGTCGTGAAACCACCAAAAACGACGTCATCTAACGAGATAGTGTTGTTCTATTGCGAGTACGAAACGGCGATAGGTAAAATGTTGTGAAAGCACACAAAACGGCATGAACAAGCCAAATACTGCGTGTTGTACCGTTACAAGTGCGAAAGTGCTATGTTGTGACATTCTCGGTAAAGCGCATGCAAGTATCGTGAAACCTTAAAGAACGATGTCATTTAGCGAGATACAGCGTTCTGTACTGTAATAAGTTGGTGAGAAACTGTGAGGTCAAGCAAATATCGTAATTGTGAACGAAACAGTGTAATTGAGCGTCTTTAGATACAAGTGCGAATGTTAGGTTAAGTTGACATATCAACCGTCGTAAAACCGCATTAAACAATGTCACTTTGTGAGATGTAGTGTTTTTCAACATTACAAGTCGGGAACTACGATATCTAATGTGAAAGCGCATGAAACCGTCGTAATCTTGTAGAAAACATTGTAAAGTGGCGAGTAAAACGTTTTCTAACGATAGAAGTGCGAAGGTTAGGTTAGGTTAGGTTAGTTTAAGCTAGGTAGCGTCGTGAAACTACCAAAAACGACGTCGTCTAACGAGATAGTGTTGTTTTATAGCGAGTATTAAACTGCGATAGGTGAAATGTTGTGAAAGTACACAAACGGCATGAACAAGCCAAATACTGCGTGTTCTACCGTTACAAGTGCGAAACTGCTATATTGTGATATTCTCCTTAAATCGCATGCAAGCATCGTGAAACCTTAAAGAACAATGTCATTTAGCGAGATACAGCGTTCTGTACTGCAATAAGTTGGTGAAAAACTGTGAGGTTATGCAAATATCGTAATTGTGAACAAAACAGTGTAATAGAGCGTTTTTAGATACAAGTGCGAATGTTAGGTTAGGTTAAGATATGAACCGTCGTAAAACCGCATTAAACAATGTCAATTACTGAGATGCAGTGTTTTTCACCATTAAAAGTGGGGAAATGCGATATTTAATGTGAAAGCGCTTGCAACCGTCGTTAGGTTAGGTTAGGTTAGGTTAGGTTAGGTTAGGTTTGGTTAGGTTAGGTTAGGTTAGGTTAGGTTAGATTAGGTTAGGTTGGGTTGAGTTGGGTTAGGTTAGGTTAGGTTAGGTTGGGTTAGGTTAGGTTAGGTTAGGTTAGGTTACGTTAGGTTAGGTTACGTTAGGTTAGGTTAGGTTAGGTTACGTTACGTTAGGTTAGGTTAGGTTAGGTAAGGATAATTTGGTTAGGTTAGGTAAGGTTAGGTTAGGTTAGGTTAGGTTGGGTTGGGTGTTGTTGGGTTGGGTTGGGTTGGGTTAGGTTGGGTTAGGTTAGGTTAGGTTACGTTAGGTTAGGTTAGGTTAGGTTACGTTAGGTTATGTTAGGTTAGGTTAGGTTACGTTAGGTTAGGTTAGGTCAGGTAAGGTTAGGTTACGTTAGAATAGGTTAGGTTAGGTTACGTTAGGTTAGGTTAAGTTAGGTTAGGTTAGGTTTGGTTAGGTTAGGTTAGGTTAGCTTAGGTTAGGTTAGGTTGGGTTGGGTTAGTTTAGGTTAGGTTAGGTTAGGTTAAGTTGGGTTGGGTTAGGTTAGCTTAGGTTAGGTAAGGTTAGGTTAGGTTAGGTTAGGTTAGGTTAAGGTATGAACCGTCGTAAAACCGCATTAAACAATGTCACTTAGTGAGATGCAGTGTTTTTCACCTTTACAAGTTGGGAACTGTGATATCTAATGTGAAAGCGCTTGAAACCGTCGTAATGTTGTAGAAAGCAATGTAAAGTAGCGAGTAAAACGTTTTCTAACAATAGAAGTGCGAAGGTCATGTTAGGTTGAGTTATGTTAGTTTAAGCTAGGTAGCGTCGTGAAACTACCAAAAACAACGTCATCTAACGAGATAGTGTTGTTTTATTGCGAGTACGAAACTGCGATAGGTGAAATGTTGTGAAAGCACACAAAACGGCATGAACAAGCCAAATACTGCGTGTTGTACCGTTACAAGTGCGAAACTGCTATGTTGTGATATTCTCGTTAAAGCGCATGCAAGCATCGTGAAACCTTAAAGAACGATGTCATTTAGCGAGATACAGCGTTCTGTACTGCAATAAGTTGGTGAAAAACTGTGAGGTTATGCAAATATCCTAATTGTGAACGAAACAGTGTAATAGAGCGTTTTTAATACAAGTGCGAATGTTAGGTTAGGTTAAGATATGAACCGTCGTAAAACCGCATTAAACAATGTCAATTACTGAGATGCAGTGTTTTTCACCATTAAAAGTGGGGAACTGCGATATTTAGTGTGAAAGCGCTTGCAACCGTCGTCAGGTTAGGTTAGGTTAGGTTAGGTTAGGTTAGGTTTGGTTAGGTTAGGTTAGGTTAGATTAGGTTAGGTTGGGTTGAGTTGGGTTAGGTTAGGTTAGGTTAGGTTAGGTTGGGTTAGGTTAGGTTAGGTTACGTTAGGTTAGGTTACGTTAGGTTAGGTTAGGTTACGTTACGTTAGGTTAGGTTAGGTTAGGTAAGGATAATTTGGTTAGGTTAGGTAAGGTTAGGTTAGGTTGGGTTGGGTGTTGTTGGGTTGGGTTGGGTTGGGTTAGGTTGGGTTAGGTTAGGTTAGGTTACGTTAGGTTAGGTTAGGTTAGGTTACATAAGGTTATGTTAGGTTAGGTTAGGTTACGTTAGGTTAGGTTAGGTCAGGTAAGGTTAGGTTACGTTAGAATAGGTTAGGTTAGGTTACGTTAGGTTAGGTTAAGTTAGGTTAGGTTTGCTTAGGTTAGGTTAGGTTAGCTTAGGTTAGGTTGGGTTGGGTTGGGTTAGGTTGGGTTAGGTTAGGTTAGGTTGGGTTAGGTTAGTTTAGGTTAGGTTAGGTTAGGTTAGGTTAAGTTGGGTTGGGTTAGGTTAGGTTAGGTTAGGTAAGGTTAGGTTAGGTTAGGTGAAGGTATGAACCGTCGTAAAACCGCATTAAACAATGTCACTTAGTGAGATGCAGTGTTTTTCACCTTTACAAGTTGGGAACTGTGATATCTAATGTGAAAGCGCTTGAAACCGTCGTAATGTTGTAGAAAGCAATGTAAAGTAGCGAGTAAAACGTTTTCTAACGATAGAAGTGCGAAGGTCATGTTAGGTTGAGTTATGTTTGTTTAAGCTAGGTAGCGTCGTGAAACTACCAAAAACAACGTCATCTAACGAGATAGTGTTGTTTTATGGCGAGTACGAAACTGCGATAGGTGAAATGTTGTGAAAGCACACAAAACGGCATGAACAAGTCAAATAGTGCGTGTTGTACCGTTAAAAGTGCGAAACTGCTATGTTGTGATATTCTCGGTAAAGCGCATGCAAGCATCGTGAAACCTTAAAGAACGATGTCATTTAGCGAGATACAGCGTTCTGTACTGCAATAAGTTGGTGAAAAACTGTGAGGTTATGCAAATATCGTAATTGTGAACGAAACAGTGTAATAGAGCGTTTTTCAATACAAGTACGAATGTTAGGTTAGGTTAAGATATGAACCGTCGTAAAACCGCATTAAACAATGTCACTTAGTGAGATGCAGTGTTTTTCACCATTACAAGTTGGGAACTGCGATATCTAATGTGAAAGCACTTGCAAACGTCGTTAGGATAGGTTAGGTTAGGTTAGGTTAGGTTAGGTTACGTTAGGTTAGGTTAGGTTAGGTTAGGTTAGGTTAGGTTATGTTAGGTTAGGTTGGGTTAGGTTAGGTTAGGTTACGTTAGGTTAAGTTTACTTGGGTTTTAGCAGCGCGAAAAATGCACAAAAGACAAGAAAGGGACGAGACAAGCACTGACTTCCAACTGAAATTTTATTGACGAGAAGACCGTTAATATGCAATGGAGCACAAAGAGTGAAAAAATGACGTATTTTAAGATACAAATTATCTACTAACGCCATGCCTGCTGCGCCTACCCTCGCACCTCAAGAAACATATCTCTTTATCTGAAAGAGCAACTGAAGGCTTGCTTACGCATGCGCCGCTTTCAAGCTCCATTTGAGCAGCCTCATAAATTATACGCACGTTTTCCTCTTTAATCTTGCATAGAACTGTTGTTTTTTCAAACAGCGGAGTGCACCCACACGTGCTCACGTGTTGCGCTAAGAAGCCATCTTTTCCACCACGAACATTATTGGCATGTTCCCGTAAGCGATCGTTAAGGCATCTGCCCGTCTGGCCCACATAACATGCACCGCAAGAAAAAGGGGTCCTGTAAACGACGCCTAACGCGCAGTCCACAAACTGCGTTCTGTGCCTCACCATACACCGTTTTCTCCTACTCTTTACGGGGCAGGTCCTGTTTGTCAACTGGGACAACTTATCAGGGGCACTGAAGACCACTTTCACATTGAGGCGCTGTCCTATTTTCTTTAGGCGGTGTGACACAGAATGCATGTACGGAATAACCGCTACCTTTTCCCTCTTCTCCGCTGTGGTGCCATCACTGTTGCAAACAGTGCCCAATCGTTTCCTTTTTCTGTGCATTGCCTCCGCTACGGAAATGAGCAAAGTGCGAGGGTACCCTTCTCTTTCTAGGCGCTCCGACTGTGCCAAGAGACTAGCTTCTAAGACGTGGTGACACGACCTCTCTAAGGCATTGTGAAAACATGATTGAACAATGCCTCTCTTTACAAATTTGCTATGCGCAGACGAGAACGGAAGAACAGGCTTCTGCGAGCGAGGCTCGTAACACCAGCACGTGTGGTTCTCCGAAAAAGAAATCTTTAGGTCAAGAAAGCGGATGCTATCCCTTTCCGGCATCTCGTGCGTCACCACGAGTGGAAAGAGGCATTCGCGAAAGATTTGCAACACCTGCATGACCTTGGAATGAAAGGTCTCTAAATCACACCTCAAAATTAACAGATAATCATCCACATACCGAAAGGTCTTTACTACAGATAGTTCACCAAGCTTCACATTCAATGCCCTATCAAATTTGGCTAATAGCAAGTCACTTAGAAAAGGAGCTATGGACGATCCTATTGAGACACCTTCTTTCTGTATATATGTTTTTCCGTTCCATTCTACAAACGTTGACGTGATGTACAAAGATAAAAGTTCTAAGAAACCATTGGACGAAATACCCGTGGTGTTCTGAAATGGCACCGCGCCGATACTGTCAATGCATTCATCAATGCATGCTAACAAACCTTCGTGCGGAAGGGAATAATAAAGGTCTTTTATGTCAATCGAAAAAGCTCTAAACCTCGCGCCTGGATGCTGCTTTAGAAAGTTGACGACTTCTCCAGAGTTGAATATTCTGAAGGGGTCTTCTACAGGGAACAATTTCAACTTATCTTGCAAAAACCGCCCTAGTTCATACTGCCAAGAATTCCTTTCCGAAACGATTGTGCGGAAAGGTGCTCCTTCTTTGTGAGTCTTGGTTGTGAAAAACATATTCAAGGACAACTTGTCTCTTTTGCCGATTTCTCGCGCCAGAACCGGCAAATCTAACTCTGAGCACAGATTCTTCGCCCTCGATCTGATTTTAGCGAGATTAATGCCTTCGCACACCCGAAAGACGGACGAAATTGCTTGGTGGGCCTTTTCAAAGTACAGGCCTCTCGGTAACACAGCAAACCCTCCCTCTTTGTCCGAAGGAACAACACAAAGAGCATTGTCTATGAGGTAAGCAGCAACTTTACCTACTGGTACGCCGCTGTTAGCTGGCTTACCCCGTAAAAGAACGTCGAGGCCTTCTGAGACGCATCTGTCGGTGTCTTCTGGAGGAGCACAGTTCGCGACCTGGCGCACAGTGGCTAAAAGTTCAGTGGGTGTCCGCCTCTTCTCAACCCCAATGGTTTCTTAGAACTTTTATCTTTGTACATCACGTCAACGTTTGTAGAATGGAACGGAAAAACATATATACAGAAAGAAGGTGTCTCAATAGGATCGTCCATAGCTCCTTTTCTAAGTGACTTGCTATTAGCCAAATTTGATAGGGCATTGAATGTGAAGCTTGGTGAACTATCTGTAGTAAAGACCTTTCGGTATGTGGATGATTATCTGTTAATTTTGAGGTGTGATTTAGAGACCTTTCATTCCAAGGTCATGCAGGTGTTGCAAATCTTTCGCGAATGCCTCTTTCCACTCGTGGTGACGCACGAGATGCCGGAAAGGGATAGCATCCGCTTTCTTGACCTAAAGATTTCTTTTTCGGAGAACCACACGTGCTGGTGTTACGAGCCTCGCTCGCAGAAGCCTGTTCTTCCGTTCTCGTCTGCGCATAGCAAATTAGTAAAGAGAGGCATTGTTCAATCATGTTTTCACAATGCCTTAGAGAGGTCGTGTCACCACGTCTTAGAAGCTAGTCTCTTGGCACAGTCGGAGCGCCTAGAAAGAGAAGGGTACCCTCGCACTTTGCTCATTTCCGTGGCGGAGGCAATGCACAGAAAAAGGAAACGATTGGGCACTGTTTGCAACAGTGATGGCACCACAGCGGAGAAGAGGGAAAAGGTAGCGGTTATTCCGTACATGCATTCTGTGTCACACCGCCTAAAGAAAATAGGACAGCGCCTCAATGTGAAAGTGGTCTTCCGTGCCCCTGATAAGTTGTCCCAGTTGACAAACAGGACCTGCCCCGTAAAGAGTAGGAGAAAACGGTGTATGGTGAGGCACAGAACGCAGTTTGTGGACTGCGCGTTAGGCGTCGTTTACAGGACCCCTTTTTCTTGCGGTGCATGTTATGTGGGCCAGACGGGCAGATGCCTTAACGCTCGCTTACGGGAACATGCCAATAATGTTCGTGGCGGAAAAGATGGCTTCTTAGCGCAACACGTGAGCACGTGTGGGTGCACTCCGCTGTTTGAAAAAACAACAGTTCTATGCAAGATTAAAGAGGAAAACGTGCGTATAATTTATGAGGCTGCTCAAATGGAGCTTGAAAGCGGCGCATGCGTAAGCAAGCCTTCAGTTGCTCTTTCAGATAAAGAGATATGTTTCTTGAGGTGCGAGGGTAGGCGCAGCAGGCATGGCGTTAGTTGATAATTTGTATCTTAAAATACGTCATTTTTTCACTCTTTGTGCTCCATTGCATATTAACGGTCTTCTCGTCAATAAAATTTCAGTTGGAAGTCAGTGCTTGTCTCGTCCCTTTCTTGTCTTTTGTGCATTTTTCGCGCTGCTAAAACCCAAGTATGCCATACCAACTAGCCCAGTCAACCGCTCTGTTAGGTTAAGGTATGAACCGTCGTAAAACCGCAATAAACAATGTCACTTAGTGAGATGCAGTGTTTTTCACCTTTACAAGTTGGGAACTGCGATATCATGTGAAAGCGCTTGAAACCGCCGTAATGTTGTAGAAAGCAATATAAAGTAGCGAGTAAAACGTTTTCTAACGATAGAAGTGCGAAGGTTATGTTAGGTTGAGTTATGTTAGTTTAAGCTAGGTAGCGTCGTGAAACCACAAAAAACGACGTCATCTAACGAGATAGTGTTGTTTTATTGCGAGTACGAAACTGCGATAGGTGAAATGTTGTGAAAGCACACAAAACAGCATGAACAAGCCAAATACTGCGTGTTGTACCGTTACAAGTGCGAAAGTGCTATGTTGTGACATTCTCGGTAAAGCGCATGCAAGTATCGTGAAACCTTAAAGAACGATGTCATATGCGAGATACAGCGTTCTGTACTGTAATAAGTTGGTGAGAAACTGTGAGGTCAAGCAAATATCGTAATTGTGAACGAAACAGTGTAATTGAGCGTCTTTAGATACAAGTTCGAATGTTAGGTTAGTTTGACATATCAACCGTCGTAAAACCGCATTAAACAATGTCACTTAGTGAGATGTAGTGTTTTTCAACATTACAAGTCGGGAACTACGATATCTAATGTGAAAGCGCATGAAACCGTCGTAATCTTGTAGAAAACATTGTAAAGTGGCGAGTAAAACGTTTTCTAACGATAGAAGTGCGAAGGTTAGGTTAGGTTAGGTTAGTTTAAGCTAGGTAGCGTCGTGAAACTACCAAAAACGACGTCATCTAACGAGATAGTGTTGTTTTATAGCGAGTATTAAACTGCGATAGGTGAAATGTTGTGAAAGCACACAAAACGGCATGAACAAGCCAAATACTGCGTGTTCTACCGTTACAAGTGCGAAACTGCTATATTGTGATATTCTCGTTAAATCGCATGGAAGCATCGTGAAACCTTAAAGAACAATGTCATTTAGCGAGATACAGCGTTCTGTACTGCAATAAGTTGGTGAAAAACTGTGAGGTTATGCAAATATCGTAATTGTGAACAAAACAGTGTAATAGAGCGTTTTTAGATACAAGTGCGAATGTTAGGTTAGGTTAAGATATGAACCGTCGTAAAACCGCATTAAACAATGTCAATTACTGAGATGCAGTGTTTTTCACCATTACAAGTTGGGAACGGCGATATCTAATGTGAAAGCACTTGCAAACGTCGTTAGGTTAGGTTAGGTTAGGTTAGGTTACGTTAGGTTAGGTTTGGTTAGGTTAGGTTAGGTTAGGTTATGTTAGGTTAGGTTGGGTTAGGTTAGGTTAGGTTACGTTAGGTTAAGGTATGAACCGTCGTAAAACTGCAATAAACAATGTCACTTAGTGAGATGCAGTGTTTTTCACCTTTACAAGTTGGGAACTGCGATATCTAATGTGAAAGCGCTTGAAACCGTCGTAATGTTGTAGAAAGCAATGTAAAGTAGCGAGTAAAACGTTTTCTAACGATAGAAGTGCGAAGGGGTTGTTAGGTTATGTTAGTTTAAGCTAGGTAGCGTCGTGAAACCACCAAAAACGACGTCATCTAACGAGATAGTGTTGTTTTATTGCGAGTACGAAACTGCGATAGGCAAAATGTTGTGAAAGCACACAAAACGGCATGAACAAGCCAAATACTGCGTGTTGTACCGTTACAAGTGCGAAAGTGCTATGTTGTGACATTCTCGGTAAAGCGCATGCAAGTATCGTGAAACCTTAAAGAACGATGTCATTTAGCGAGATACAGCGTTCTGTACTGTAATAAGTTGGTGAGAAACTGTGAGGTCAAGCAAATATCGTAATTGTGAACGAAACAGTGTAATTGAG